>NC_089747.1:34160042-34380042 GCF_040412425.1 Macrobrachium rosenbergii
GATGGATCAATTGTGAATGTGAAAATCTCTGTTGAAATACAACTTACGGAAAATTGACAAACTAGACACCATCCGCCGATGGTCCAAGTCATAACTGCTACTGTTAGGAAACAGAAACCTACCACCACGAACCACTCTATTTAAAAGAGATAAGACTCTGGCAGTATCAGACATCCGTACCGGAGAACAGTATTCTAGTAAAGGAAGCACAAATTATCTAAAACAGGTTGCACTGATTTTATCACTGTTGTAAATATGAGTACTTATGTACAATACCTAACTTTCGTGTGACATTTGCTAAAACTTTCACTAGATGTTTCTCGAAAATAAGATGTGGGTCAAAATTTACACCAAGAATAGTTTAAGCTTAAGACTCATTCAGCAGTCCTATACACTTGAAGGGGAGGATGGGGTGGAAAATCTGTACGAGATTTGCTAATCAATAGTGTTGTCATTTTACTGGAGTTCAGCCTCATACCCCACTGACTATACCAATCACTAATCCTGTCCATATCCCGATTGAGACTAAGGACAGCTTCTTTTCTCATAAGTGGAGACTTTACTACACCCACAAGTGTTGCATCATCGGCATACTAAACAATCTTGTTTTCCAGGCCAACAACCATTTCATTTGTATGCACCAAGAATAACAGTTGACCAAGAACACTACCCTGCGGAACTCCAGACGGAATAGGTCATGGTTCGCTCAAGATCCCATCAACGACAACTCAGTGCTGCCTACCTGTAGAGAAACCTTTACGCAAACCTAAAACATATCTATCCACTCCAAGATTCTCAGGTTTATAAATATGTGCCTTGAGATTTACTAGATAGGAAACACCACTAAAATCTATTTGATTACTCTGCACTCAAAACCGTTATCAAATTAATTATCAGCTAACAATCCTTTAGATTTCACATACTTATATAATGGCATAAAAATAAGTTTTTCTGCAACTTTGGAGAGCACAGAGAGAATACAGACTGGCCTGTAATTACTGCAGTCGGTATATATGCCGTTCTTTGGAACAGGCACTGCATTACTAAGCTTACGCTCATCCGCAAGGATACTACGTCGACTTAAAAGTCTGTAGAATCCACTAATCTTCCGAGACAAAACACTATAAAGCTTTTTAAAAAACAAAGGGAAGAAACCATCAGGACCTTCTCCACCTCAGCTATCATGATTATCAAGAATTTCTCAACATCCCTAGAGAGAGAAGCAAATTTTGTAAGAACAGGTTCAGGATGACAAGTATCAGGGAGAGGGGCATCCTCAGCTGATTGCTTAGCTTCAAAAACTCGATGAAGCAGTTCAGCCTTTTCTCTGTAATTCCAGGCCATGAAAAGGGCTAATATCATTTCGGAGTTTCAGAGGTACTTTACATTACAAGCAAACAACCTACAGCCGATACAAATTGCTAAACAAATATATACGTTATCAACAGATTAATACCTAACCATATACCAGTAAATGAATATAATGTATATAATATATATATATATATATATATATATATATATATATATATATATATATATATATATATATATATATATACTGTATATATAGGAAAGCCTAAGGTATGCTGGGCATTCTGTTTACTGGTATGGGGTGAGGTATTAATCTGTTAATGACTGTATGGTATATATATATATATATATATATATATATATATATATATATATATATATATATATATATATATATATATATATATATATATATATATATATATATATATATATATATATATATATATACAGTATATATATATATATATATATATATATAATTATATATATATATGTGTGTGTGTCTGTGTGTGTGCGTGTGTACATATATACATACATACATACATAATACATATATAAATATACAGTATATGTGTGTGTGCGTGGGTGTGGAAGCCTAAGATCATGCTGGAGATTCATTTACTGGTATGTGGTGAGGTATTAATCTGTTAATGACAGTACGGTTTGTTCAGCAGTTTGTATCGGTTGTAGGTTGTTTGCTTGTAATGTAAAGTATACCTAAGGCCCCGTCCACACGATCGAGCTCTGCTCGGTAAACTTTGCCGCTTTACGGGCTAAGCCTGTCGTACGCATTTATGCTGCTGTCCGAACGATGCTGGTTGGTTAGTGAGAGCCTGCTGGCAGTGACTGACACAGGACCGAATTATGTACTACAATATGGATCGTAAAAGACCCAAGAAGAAAATCGCGCTGTGTATTGTAGCAATGTGTGCAAAGATAAAAGCGACAAGGTAGAAAAGGACATGGTGTAAAGAATGCCTACAAAGAAGAGCAGACATAGGAAGTCATTTGATGATATTGCGGGAACTGAGACATACATGGCTATTAATCAGAGTTCATCAACTATATGAGAATGGACCCTAACAACTTTTATAAACTCTTATCTAAAATGGAGCCATATATAAGGAAACAAGATACTACCATGAGGCAGAGTATTTCAGCTGAAGCTCGACTACTGTACATGCAACATTAGGCTACCATTTCTGTTAACAGGATGCAGCTACCGACCACTACAGTACAGCACCAGGATTTCCAGTTCCCATAAGTCATACTTACCTGACGTATTCATTATGAAGGGTAAAATAACGGGAAACTCTTGTTTATTTTCCTTTATTTATTTATTTGTGAAGGTTTTACATGAAATTGCGCTTTACGGAAACTTTTCAGTAAGTGACGTCTTTATCCGTTTACCAGAAATATTTCCGTCAGTGAACAGCCCTGCTGCCGCAGGCAAAGCCTCGATACTTCGATAAACATTAGGAAAGCCCTATTCGAAGCTTTGCTCGCCGTTTCTCCGTTTCTGACGTCGCACCGAGCCAAGTTCGCAGAGCAAAGCTCGACCGTGTGGACGGGGCCTAAAAGGCCGAAATGATTATAGCCCTTTTCATGGCCTGGAATCATAGTGTCCTGGTCTAGTGACGGAGTTGAGGGTCGTAATCACGTGTGACCCAGTGATGATACTTCACTGAAACATCTTTTTAGTGACAGATCAGGTTGCGTCTACTTTTGGTTCAAGGCATTCCAGTGCTTGAATGAACTCTTTATTACACATGAGGACAGCTGCACTTTTGCAGGAGCATGGTCATAAATAGAAATAAATGGCTTCTAGATGAGGTGACTCTTCGTCTCACAGTGTCCAGGGAATTGTATGATAGTCTCGTTGGATATCGGTCCGGTGGGGTGAAAGATGATGTTTTATATAACGTGTACATCATCCTTTTCTAGTGACATCTATTTACTGGCTTCAAAATCGAACAGGGCTGTTTTCCTAATACGTTCGAAAAAATATTGGGTTTATAATAAAAAAAAAATAATCTAAATTAACATCGTACCATCATTGTATTCAACTATATAAGGGATGGTTCCTTGCCTGACATCACTATGACTTCATTATGATTAACACATGACAATAATCTATTGCATTGTTCTTGCAACATTTTAAAACAATAAATTTGCAATACTTTTGTTTTTACTTGAGTTTTCTCTTGTGGCAACCTTAAAACACTAGATTTGCTGTTTTTTTATTCAGCGATGATGTTTCTTTCCAATACTTCGAAACCGATGGATTTGCAGTCCATTAACTTTAATGATACTATCTTCTTTAGACTATTGATATAGCAAAGTCGCAATCGTTCCAGTGCAAATACTACTGGAAACACAATCAATTCTGTTTCAAAATGCTTTTTATGCAAGTGATGTCTTTAAATTTGTGATTTTTATAAAGTTTTCATCTCTTAATAAACATTTTCCTAAGAATCCTAGACTAATATAGCTCTTTCATAACAAATTCCAACTACTGTACAGAAAGAAAGAATCGACTATAAATCTTATTCTACCCGATGCTCCCTTTCCCAGTGTTTATAGGAAATAGATAATAGATTTATGGAGGTTTGTTGAAGATACTGGAAAACTGGAGCTGATAAAAGTTTGATTATTCGTTTTCTTTTATGATCTTAATAAATGAAAAACACAAATGCGCAAATCCCATGCACCTCGTGCATTATACCAATCATTGTTTGAATTCTTAATACTTATAAATAATAAGTGCAACAATTTAAAAACGCTTATCGGTCTTTGTAATACCTAAGCTAGCGTTGAGTGTTTTAATCATAATGTATTACCATGCGCTTTTGAAAAATTACCATGCGTTCTTATTGTAAGAAATTCTGTGTAACAACCATCTCTAATCATGTATCAAGGGAACACGATTGTTCTATTTCTTAAAATCACTGATTATGATGGAGTCTCTATTTTGCCAAATCAGTCAAAGAGAATTTTCTGTTATGTGTTCCTTGTCAGTATATATTTATTTCTTTATCCTGAAAATACAGTTTTGAAATTTTACTACATTAAAATATAACATTTACATTTAATTAATGATTAGCTGATTTCACGCAGTTAAAGGTGATACAGTGATAATGTTATACATATAATCTTATTTATTGCCGTGTGTGTTTGTGTAGCCTATATATACATCTATAAGTGTTAACCGTATATATGGCAACGGGGAGAGTTAAACAGAGGAGGGCAAGACCTTTCGACTTGCAATCTCAACAAAGGTCTTCTCAAGTCCGGGCGAAATATCTCATAATATATATATACATATATATATATATATATATATATATATATATATATATATATATATATATATATATTCATATTCATATATATCATATATATATATATACATATACAGTATATATTTATATTTATATACATATATACATATATATTTATATATTATATATATATATATATATATATATATATATATATATATATATATATATATATATATATATACTGTATATACTGTATATACGAACGTGAGTGCAAAAACCTCACTATCGGCTACCAACAAAACACATACCTCTGTTTATTGATTTGACCTATTCAAGCATTCCAAGCCCACTACATTAGACACCTGGCCTAATTCTATCTGACAGTTTGATGAGGACCTCCAGAGAGAACATAGCTTCTCTTCCCCTCCCAATCCTAACCCACCCCATCCAGTTTCCAGATAAGATGACAGATGACCTTCTTTCCCAAAGAGAGAAAAAAAGAAGCAGCCTTTGAGAAAAACACGGTTCAAATTCGAGGTCTTCCCATCGGTCACCAGGAGTACGTGAAAGTGACAGGCCCAAAGCAAGTTGGTCCAACCATCTGAGGTCCAGGACAAAGTTTTGGAGCCTTTGTTCCACATGTTGTCCCAACGGTGGGACAAAAGGAGAGTCTCCCAGAGAGTGAGACGGCCCAAATACTGTGCACTTGAGGACGATGTCAACAGACTTGAGGTAACTCTTTCCAAACAACCATTTACAAATAACAAGCTGGTCTCTCTTTCTTTCCCTTTTCTCTGCTTCTTCTTCTTCTTCTTCTTCTTCTTCTTCTTCTTCTTCTTCTTCTTCTTCTTCTTCTTCTTCGTTTGGCCTCACTTGTTATATTTATCGCATTAAGTTCCTTTTTTATTATTTTGTGGTTGTCCACCTTGTTCCTTTTGGGTCCTTTGTCCCGTCGAATAACTCTACTCCACAGGAAAAATACATATATAGCTTCACGTTTAGTCAGATAACAGTAACTCTTTATATTGTTTTATTAGAGACTTCTTTTTACCAATAAGAGTAGGTTTAGGATATAAGATATTTTACTACATTTTTTCAACTATACTTTTGCCAAGACTCGGCAGTTAAAGTGTGAACGTGGCAGTGACAATCCCCCGCCCCTACCTTTTTTTTCTGAAGTCACCCCTTTGTAGGAAGTGGAGTAATGTTGGGAAAAACATCTTTAAAAATTTAGTCAGAATAACATTAACCAAACTATACCAGCCCTGTTCCAGGCTATTATAAACTATCGATAAGAAAGAAAGACCATAACTCTTTTTAAGATAATAGTAATTATAAGGGCCTTCCTTTCAAGAGGCTTCATCCAAATAATAATAATAACAATAATAATAATAATAATAATAATAATTAATAATAATAATAATAATAATAATAATAATAATTTTGCCTGTTGCTACCCTCAGCTGACAGTTTGCTTTTCGAGCACCTCAGGTTTAGAATTTCTGTCGATTGCCCATATATTTTTAAAAGAAATAAAAAAAACAACAGATAAAGCGCATAATCTGAAGAAAAGTAACGATTTCTGCAAACTAGATCCTGTATCACAGTAAAGAGACAATGACTGAGGCAATGGTTTTTGGTGGCAATAATGGCCAGCGTGTCCACATGTTCTAACGTTCAAATGAAAGTTACATGATATGATACTGAAGAGCTATTCGAAATTATTAGAGTATTAATAAACGTAAATACCATGCCTGAAAAGACGCGCATATTATGAATGGGATACCTGGTATTTTTTCCTTCCATCACTGAACATCTATTATGAAATAGAAAAATAAGACATTATAACATCACAATATTTCAACCTGGGACTTGTGCAGAGATTTCACTAAACTATTTATTTCAGGTTTTCGGTTTTCTTCAAATTTCATCCACAAAGTCACATGAAGAATTGTTACATTCCAACTTTCATCAGAAGTTTTTATAGCATCAATTTATTCCCGATGCAGTCCGTACGAAATACCATTGAAGCTGTTTAACTTGCATGCCTAGATTACATAAAACTATTTATTCTAAGCTTTCGATATCATCTAAATGTAATCCGTTAAAATTACGCATTGAAGAATTTACATTGTAACATTTACACATAGATAAAATGAACGATTTAGTCTCAACATGATCCAAACAAACATGGTATTTTGGCACAGAAACTCCTTAACGTCCGTTGTGTGTGTATATATATATATATATATATATATATATATATATATATATATATATATATATATATATATATATATATATATATATATATATATATATATATATATGTGTGTGTGTTTGTGTGTGTATACATATATCTCAGAGAAAAATAATTTTTACATTCTAATGTATATATATATATATATATATATATATATATATATATGTGTGTGTGTGTGTGTGTGTGTGTGTGTGTTTGTATTAGAAGAATTCGAGAAGTTAAGAAGGCATTGTGGCTATTACAATTACATATGTATCTGATAAAAGTAACCACTAGATTCTACATATATATATATATATATATATATATATATATATATATATATATATATATATATATATATATATATATATATATATATATATATATATATATATATATATATATATTACTTTGTTACACCTAATTATAATCCAGCAGAGGGTCAAGCAAAAGGAAGACCATATTTCCTTTTGGGTGGAACCTCTGAGCACTGACCTCAGACCCATACAGCTAAAAACAACCGTTGCTGCCAAGTGAGGAAACAACATTTGTCACACCCAGAAGAAGTTCCTCAAAGCCCATGGGGCCATCAGCACCTTCCAGCGCTGACAATAGAACGCTTGTTTGATGTTGTGCTTTTGTGTTCCTTTGTACACGCCACTCTTAGCTCCTCACTCCTCGCTCCTACTCCTCCTCCTCCTCCTCCTCCTCCTCCTCCTCTTCTTCTTTTTCTGCTTATTTACACTCCTCTCATTCATTGTATTCTTAAACCTTACTGTTACCTCCTTTCTCGAATCATTTTCAGCACAGTTCCAGTTCAGCGAGATTGCAAAGTATCGTTATGAAAATGTAACACAAACACACACACGTCCATATATGTATGTATGTATAATAAATCATGAATATCGTTTAATATTAATTTCACAATACGTTGGTAATGACGTCCACCCAAAAGGCCTTATAATTGAGGGGTGCTTGTGCCCCGGCCAGGATTTGATACTGGTCCTTTACTTTAGAAACAGCTATAAACAGTCGATCTTGACACCAGGAAATCAGGAGAGGTAAAATTTGCTACTGACTCTGCTGGGCATATTCCTGTCGAATTCAGGTTCTGCAATTGAAATGAACCATCTCCGCCACGATGGTAGGTCTTGTATAAAAGTGCTATATCTGTTGTATTTCGTTATGACCTGAAATTTCTGAATCCAATGAAGTTTTCCAAACGTTTCTTTATAGTCTTTCATACACACACACACACACACACACACACACACACACACACACATATATATATATATATATATATATATATATATATATATATATATATATATATATATATATATATATATATATATATTATATGTATGTATATATATATCTATATATACTTTGGGAAATATATATATATATATATATATATATATATATATATATATATATATATATAGTATATATATATATATATTGGAAAATGTCTATACATTGGAAAATGTCTGAATTGACGAAGCTGGTCAAGACCATATATATATATATATATATATATATATATATATATATATATATATATATATATATATATATATATATATATATATATATACACATATATATATATATATTAATTCTGTGCCACCCTGTCTGAACTTGCGTGCTTTATTTATTCTTAAAGTAAGGTTAAACCCCTGGCGAACTACAAAATTAAAAGAGCAATATTATAATTCTGAGCTTAACTGTAAAGTCCTAGTTTTAATCAGAAAGCATAAAAAACATCGAAATGTCATTAGCCGCCTGTAGGTGATCTACGTAGAATATTTTGCTTTTTTAGGTGACCGGAATGTTACCAAATATTTACTATTGCAAGAATACTCTGCATGGTTTATGTATACTCTTGCAAAAAAAATATTCCCAAAACAGTACGGAATTATTGCATCAAGTAAATGTACTTCTCAAATTTGACGATACTTGCACACCATACACGCCGTCTTGAATATCTCTTCCTTCATGAAACTGGAATATTTTACAAGTATGCTAAATACAAAGGCTCTTGCTTCAACTCCTGTAAACAGTCACAGTCTAGTTGCCCTGACCGGAAGACTTGGGGGAAAGTCTTTGTTTGTCACAGTCACTCTTGGGTCTTTCTGTCGGAATGGAGGTCTCTGTCTTTAGTGGGTTAGAACGTGGAGGATTCAAGCGCAAGATACACCGCGCATTGCTCTAGTGTTTTGACAGTATGTATCCAAATAGTCACTCATGCATACGCACTCATGCATATATGAATATAGTATTATACACACACACACACATATTTATATATGTGTGTATACATGCATACATACATACATATATATATATATATATGTAAGTATGTATGTATGTACGTATATATACATGGTATCAGAATCTACTGATCACTTTTTTTTACCAAATATTCATGCAACTTGATAACTGCAATGAACTCTTAACTTCCAGATTTCTTCACACTTTACGGATACGCTTATAACTACAAATCCTTCGATCCAAATGAAGAACCAAAGGAAGAAATTCTGAAGTCCGGGTAGGAATCGAACCCACACCCGAAATATCAGAATGAGGTAAAGTTAGCCGTTTTGTATCTTAGGCTCTGTATTGGCAAGCGTATCCAGAGAAGATAAGGGGGCATTATGGTTATTTACAAATATATATATATATATATATATATATATATATATATATATATATATATATATATATATATATATATATATATATATATATATATATATATATATATATATACATTGATCTAAAAATGCCCTGGGAAATATATAACAAGCTTTTGACAAAATCCTTCACCAACTGAAAACTGTTTTTGCAAGTGTGGTGTGTCAAATCTTAGCATTATTGATTCTTTTGTCAACATTGATAGGAGGGTGGGAGCACAGAAAAATCCACGCACTGTTACGGGAAGAGACAGAGAGATACTAAGTCTGTTCTTATGAGCTATTTTAGGTCTGAACATCCGTAATTACTTAACAACTTCTGAAGCAAGAAAATGTCCTGTTAACCACCCGAAATGAGGTGTCTTGTCTATACATTCCACACATCCAATTTTGATACTTTAACAGAGCTCAAAGTATATCCTACATCATGAAGCTCCTCCTACAATCCTGATCTTTTTGCTCCTAGTTCAAATGTCATAGTTTTGTTCCCCCAACCCTCACTCTCTCTCTCTCTCTCTCTCTCTCTCCTCAGATCCGTATCATTTTGGTTTGCTCTGCTCTTGAACACTATTTTTTACTTACCTTTCTGATACAATCAATGTGACTTCATCGGAGGAGGCGACATAAAGATTATACTTTTGAGGAGATAAAAAAGAAACAAACACTGACATGGAAAGGATATGATAGTCACTGCAGATAATAGCATTTTCCTCTTCAATCCTTATCCAGTCTTGATAATATGTAAGTAATAAGATTAACTTGCGTAGAAAATCTTTTTTTGATAAGTCACCACTTGAAGAATAATACTAATTATTACCTGGATGAATCAGCTGACGGCAGTCTAATATCGTGATCTCTCTCTCTCTCTCTCTCTCTCTCTCTCTCTCTCTCTCTCTCTCTCTCTCTCTCTCTTCTTGAGCAATAAATTTTGGAAAGCAGATTGAAAAATATGTTGATAAACTTACTCACATATATTATTTATTAAAATAAAATATAGAACAGTTAATATTCTCTTCTATGAATTCAAAGGATAATAACCAACTTTCATAATTAATAGTCCTTGCATATTTTCCGATTGATTGATTATTATTATTATTATTATTATTATTATTATTATTATTATTATTATTATTATTATTATTATTATTATCCTTGCTCTTACTATATTAGCGTTACAATCTCCTCTATTCAAATAAATTTTTATTGAAACATCTCTGATCTTACTATCATTTTATACCTTCTGCAGCCAGATCTTGGGATTTCTGTTTCAGCCTCGAAGAGGTCTAATCAGAATTACTGAAAGACAGATGAAGAGGCGGAGTCGCGTCCATTCTTCCAGATCTTATGATCCATAATATCTTCAAGTGTTGGTAACCGAATTGTAGATTAACCAGGAGACAGACAAATAGATAGATAGGCAGGGAGGAGATGGCGTTCCGCTATCATCCATTTTTCTATTCTTGTTCTTATCTGTCTCCTCTCTCTCTCTCTCTCTCTCTCTCTCTCTCTCTCTCTCTCTCTCTCTCTCTCTCTCTCTCGTCGCCTCATCTCCATCGGCGGCGATGCCTGCTGGGGAAAGAGGATTTTCCCGGGATAAGAAAGTCACCTGAAGTGATTTGTCAACGGGAATGTTGACTGACTCTTCTTTCATAGTTTATTAGCTAATATATTTCATTTGCAAACATTCCAAAGTGCACTGCAATCCCTCCGAGTCGACTGTGCAATTATTATGTTTGATCCTGACTATTGTATAGATACGTGTGGACCTAAAGTTTATTTTCGTGTTCGCATGTCTGCATTTTTGTGAGAGATGTGTTTGGACGTGTCCGTTTTACGACTCTGAGTCTCTGTCGTGATATCTCAAATAAATCATCAGATGTCATAATATTTGAGGCTTTTCGTTATTGACTCTTACGCTGAATGTATTCGGCGCGGTAAGTATTATTAGTATTTTGATTAAACAGAAAACCAGCGGATCCCGTCTCGTCTTCAACTTCTCCTTCTCCTTCTTCCATGATCCCGACGGTTCCCGCCAAAATTCCTCGGTATTTCCCGCCAAATCTCAGCTTCTCCAACCCCCAATATTTTCCCTTCCAATCTGCTCGGATTCACTCATGTAATTTAAATGTTGTAATTAACTCAGGATAGGAACTCATTAGAAAATGGCGCTCGACGAACCGAAAATGTTTCTAATTACAAAACTTGTGCTCAGTCAGCTTTTAAGCCATTTCTTTTTAGTTTCCGCTGCGATGCATTTTCATTCCAGAACTCTTCGTCGCTAATGGAATTTCCTCCCTGCCTGACAGGCCGCTTTTTGCGGCCTCTAGTTTTCGGTAAAATCGTCTTCTTTGGTCATCTCGCCAACCATCAAGTGCACTTTCTTCTAAACCAGCGTAACTGCTGTCATAAGCACCCGTCGTGAAATGAACCGATGGAACCAGGGATGTGGACGGCGAGGCGTGCGAACGATATAATTAGCCTCGCTGGCAGCTTCATCAGGAATCCGTTAGCGGGAAGGCTAAGCCGAATCCAAGGTTTCGAAAATTGTCAATATTTGCTTACTCCAGCGAGCTCCACGAACTGGATGGATTCTAGTGGAGTTTTTTTCTTTCTTTCCCTCTCTCTCTCTCTCTCTCTCTCTCTCTCCCTCTCTTCTCCCCCTCCTCTCTCTCTTTCT
Source organism: Macrobrachium rosenbergii (assembly GCF_040412425.1). Classification (NCBI taxonomy): domain Eukaryota; kingdom Metazoa; phylum Arthropoda; class Malacostraca; order Decapoda; family Palaemonidae; genus Macrobrachium; species Macrobrachium rosenbergii. The sequence goes on from NC_089747.1 coordinate 34,172,268, forward strand.
CTCTCTCTCTCTCTCTTCTTTTTCAGCGAGCCAGTGTTTCATATCAGAATGGATGGTGATAATTTAATATATCTCATGTTGGCACGCGGGCTAATATTTGGTTGCGGGCAACCTTTTTAGAAGCATTTGAATGGATGCATGTGAGCTTTGGTTAGGTTCTCAGAAGGCCTTCGAGGCCCTCAAAAGGGAAAAATATGCGATCAAGAAACGCATAAAAGCCGACGGATGTCGTCGACCGAGGCAGAAAGGGTGTTAGGGGAGGGGTCCCCTATGGAGGGGTGTGCAGGAGACTTGATTCAGGACTTTATTCATCGCTGCAATGACATTAGTGACGTCGGGAACAAGGTAATGGGAGTGGGACGCCGTGTTTTGCCGTTCAAGTTACCCTGAGATTTTCCGTCATGAATATTAACCTCCGCTACCGCCGGCATTATCTTGGTTATTTAATCATCCATTTGAAATCCGGTTATTGTGTTTGTTTCTCTGTAGCAGCAAAGAAAAAAGGTTAATATGGCTAGAATAAAGAGGGGATAAGATGCAGTTTTTTTTACTCCCCACCAAAGGACGTTAAAAACATGCTGAAATGTTGACTTGAAAGGGGCGCATTTTTTTCATCTTCTCTTTTCTGCCTTTTTTTTATCTGCATGCCGACAAAAATTCCTTCTCCAAATAAGGTCGCTGGAAAATTGTAAGGTTTCAACATGTCCGTGTTTTTTTTTTTTTCTTGTCCAAAGAGTTCTCAAAGAAAAAAAAAGGTAAAGGAAATGATATTATCCCCACCTTCGGTGCTTCTTATCATACTTAATTTGCTCTTGAAGCGTCCGGTGCAAACAATACTTTTTATTCTGTTGCTAATGTCAACTTAGAAGAGCAAAAGTCAGTTCAACTTCATTTCACAAATTAAGTTTCAAATTACTTGAAGTTCAACGAAGGGCGGCTGACCATCTTGCCTTTGTCTTCATTCAACCAAAGTAATTCAACTTTTGTTCAAAGTAGACATACCAGTATCCATCATATTAAATACAAAAGTGCGTGTGTACCGGTGACTGTACTCTTTCACTGTGTAATCTACGTAATGCAAGATAATGCGTTTGTGCTCAGTCATATGAGCCTATTATTCCCTATGTGCAAAATAGGAAATACGGAGAAAGTGTTGCGTTTTACTTGCAAAACTTCGTAAGAAGGTACCACCTGGGACTCGTTCAGTCTCCAGATACTTAGTTTCGGTTTAAAATGAGATCCATCAATCTTCGATGTCATTAGTTAGCTCAAATTCAGGCCTCCAGCTCAACTGAGCCTTTTGCCGTGTATTTTTGTTCCCTCCTTATAATTTCTGTTTCCAAAGATTAACATCATACTGGTAATATTATGCAACTAAAAGTATGCGGATGATGACTGTATATTCACAGATTTGAGACGTTCGGTCTCCTCTGCAGGATAATTCCCGCTGGAGGATAGACAGTACGTTCCGATACTGTATACATTACATAATCAAACTAGCGTATAGATATTTTATCTGTGGCCCTCTTTCAAAGTTGTCTTCCAGACCATCCGTTACGGATAGTGGAACTGAACACTCTAAATTCTACCTGAACCCTGATCTTTACCTTGTATGTCCTATTTAGGAATAGGAACCAGTCAGCTCTTCTAATTAAATACTGATTCTACGGAATCTTAACTCCAAATAGCCCCTATCCTCATTAACTTTAACGTAAAGCCGATTGGGTATTCATTCCGAACCGTACCAAATTATGTTATTTATCCTTCTACAGCCATTACCCCTTTGTGAGTAAGTGGATATAAATAGTAAAGATCAATCTCTCTTTAGTTACTCATCTTTCCGTACGTGAAAGATATTAGGCAGAGGCAACCAATGTAAAAGTTATCATTTTGTCTGTCCGTCCGCACTTTTTCTGTCCGCCCTCAGATCTTAAAAATTACTGAGGCTAGACGGCTGGAAATTAGTATGTTGATCATCCACCCTCCAATCATCAAACATGCCAAATTGCAACCCTCTAGCCTCTGTAGTTTTTATTTTATTTAAAGTTAACGTTAGCCACGATCGTGCGTCTCGCAGCGCTTTCCGGAAGAGTGCGACACACCTTCACTTGACCGCAACTGGGGAGCACCTGAGCGCTGGCCGATCGTAGCTGATAGTTTTATACATCATTATACACTGTACAGAAAACTCGATTGCACCGAAGAAACTTCGGCGAATTTTTTACTTGTTTCATAATTTGCCCCACTGGAAATACGAAGGAATGGAAGGCGATCTCTTCAAACAGTTACAAACTGGAGACGGTCTGAGAAACTGTCAATCAAAGATCACTTGATGAGGAAATTTCAGCTTGACGGCAGAGAGAGATGTTTTACCCAGCATGTAGATAACAAAAAAGCTGTTTCATGTCATCATGATCTCTGACCTTGAAAATGGGATCAGGCTCACTTGCACTGGGGTCAGTTGATGAGTAATCACACATCACCACCAGTTCTGTGAAAATGTTCTGCACATAACGTGAGAAGACAAAAAAAAAAAACAGTAATTACAAAAACATGACCGTTCATCATATACACTGGTAAAGATTAATCAACAAGATATGGAGAAATGCTCAAACCTTAGACAGACGAGAGGATGGGGTTAAGCATTCTGTACAAGAACATGAGAAAGACTGAACAGTCGCAAATATAGAGCACAAATTATCTAGGAACATGGATGATATGCAATAGATATCTTTAACTCGGACATGATTGTTGTTATGTACAACACAGAGAGTTATACAAACATTGTGTCTCTCTGCGTTCGGTTCCTCACAGATTCTTTATTCTTTTTTATATAACTCTATTTATCTCTTATTCATATTCTTCATAGGATGCACTCCCCTCTATCTATCTATTTTTCTATCTATCCGCCACATTTAGTTCTTCATAGGAATCTGCTCACTCATTTTATCTATCTGTCTGTCACCCAATTTCAGCTCTTCATAATGACTACAGCTCCGCTCTCCTCTCCTCTCCATCTCCCTCACCACCCACACCCAAACACCCATACGGTCTCTCTCTCTCTCTCTCTCTCTCTCTCTCTCGTTCTTCGCAGGTCTGTATCTTCTGGTATCTTCAGTCCTCCACCACCAGGCCCTGTCTCCATTCCTTACCTGGTCCCCAACCCTCCCTCCCCTCGCCGGTCCCCAGGGGAATGGGGACGACGGGAGGTTCCTTTCCCAACTGCTCGCCGGGCCTCACTTTTCCAGTCTTGTGTTTGCTCAACCCGGCTAATGTAAGGCATGAAAGTTTTAATTAATGACTTTTCAAAAATCAACCTCATGAAAATTTCACCTGCTTCCTCGCGCCTCGGTGGCGGTGGTGGTGGAGGAGGAGGAGGAGGAGGAGGAGGAGGAGGAGGAGGAGGAGGAGGTAGAGGTAGAGATGAGGGAGAAGACTCTCTCTCTTTCTCTTGCTTCAACTTTTACTCTTCATAGGGATCAGTCTACATATCAGTTTCCACCTGTCTATCTCTTCACCTCTTGTAATCAGTTGTTTTTAAGGTGTCTTCCGTCCTCTCTCTCTCTCTCTCTCTCTCTCTCTCTCTCTCTCTCTCAGATAGTTCTCTCATCCCATCTCCTATTTCCTTTTCCAACTACTTGAATCTTTCTTTCTCTCCTCAGTCTTTAATTCTCTTTATTCCTGTTGTGGTTGTATCTATTTCTCACGCTACTGTCGCTGTCTCCTTTTTTAGTTCTCTGTAAAAGAAAACTATTGTGACGGCTTTGTCTGTCCGTCTGCACTTTTTTTTTGTCCGCCCTCAGATCTTAAAAACTACCGAGGCTAGAGGGCTGTAAATTGGTATGTTGATCGTCCACACTCCAATCATTACAAGTACTAAATTGCAGCCCTCTAGCCCCAGTAGTTTTTATTTTACATAAGGTTAAAGTATGGCAACGCTATAGGACAGGCCACCACCGGGCCGTGGATCAAAGCTTCATGGACCACGGATCATACAGCATTATGCACTGTACAGAAAACTCGATTGCGCTCAAGAAACTTCGGCCGATTTTTTATACTTGTTTTATGTCACTCTCGGCGTCTGCTGCTGCTGGCCAAGATTTCCTCATTCACGCCCTCCATTACTTTCTCCCTGAATGGCTTCAAGATCAATTGCGCTGGTTGTTTCTCCAATAACATCTTTCAGTTTTTTATTTGAATCTTCCATTTAAATCATCCTTTGAGATTCCCAGCTCTCTCTCTCTCTTCCCAGTTAACCATCCCAATCTCTTTCTTCCATCATAAACCCTGAATTCTCTTCCTAATTCTGTTTTCTCCGAATCATGTAATTTCCCTACCTCAAGAAGCATTGGAAACCGCTTCCTTGGGTTCGAAGAGCCATACTTTACCTATTTTCCCTCTCGAAGAGCTATAGTTTCCCTATTTTTCCCTCTCGAAGAGCTATACTTTCTCTCCCGGAGAGCTATACTTTCCCTATTTTTCCCTCTCGAAGAGCTATATTTTCCCTATCCCCCCCAAGAGCTATACTTTCCCTCTCGATGAGCTATATTTTCCCTATTTTTCCCTCTCGAAGAGCTATGCTTTCCCTATTTTTCCCTCTCGAAGAGCTATACTTTCCCTCTCTAAGAGCTATACTTTCCCTATTTTTCCCTCTCGAAGAGCTATACTTTCCCTATTTTCCCCTCTCGAAGAGCTATACTTTCTCTCCCGGAGAGCTATACTTTCCCTATTTCCCCTCTCGAAGAGCTATACTTTCTCTCCCGGAGAGCTATACTTTCCCTATTTTTCCCTCTCGAAGAGCTATACTTTCCCCATTCCCCCCCCAAGAGCTATACTTTCCCTCTCGATGAGCTATATTTTCCCTATTTTTCACTCTCGAAGAGCTATGTTTTCCCTATTTTTCCCTCTCGAAGAGCTATACTTTCCCTCTCTAAGAGCTATACTTTCCCTATTTTTCCCTCTCGAAGAGCTATACTTTCCCTATTTTTCCCCTCTCGAAGAGCTATACTTTCTCTCCCGGAGAGCTATACTTTCCCTATTTTCCCTTCTCGAAGAGCTATACTTTCTCTCCCGGAGAGCTATACTTTCCCTATTTTTCCCTCTCGAAGGGCTATACTTTCCCTATTCCCCCCAGCTATACTTTCCCTCTCGATGAGCTATATTTTCCCTATTTTTCCCTCTCGAAGAGCTATGCTTCCCTATTTTTCCCTCTCGAAGAGCTATACTTTCCCTCTCTAAGAGCTATACTTTCCCTATTTTTCCCTCTCGAAGAGCTATACTTTCCCTATTTTTCCCTCTCGAAGAGCTATGCTTCCCTATTTTTCCCTCTCGAAGAGCTATACTTTCCCTCTCTAAGAGCTATACTTTCCCTATTTTTCCCTCTCGAAGAGCTATACTTTCCCTATTTTTCCCCTCTCGAAGAGCTATGCTTCTCTATTTTTTCCTCTAGAAGAGGTATATACTTTCCCTATTTTTCCCTAGGTCCTGATCTTGATACGGATACTAGATTACCACACCACCGGATTTTGCGTTACAGCATACTGTACCCTAAGAAAGCAGCCATAAGGTGCGAATGGATGGGGAAAACGTGAAAATACAACAAGTGATGACATCTTTTTAGTTGAAAAAATAAGAAAATAACACATAAGAAGAACACGAAACAGAAAAGCAGGAGTGTGGAAAAAATATGAAAATTAAAAGATTGTAAAGTAAACATTACGAAAGTATGAAGGTTTGGGAATGAATATGAAAATAGAAGAATGTGAAACAGAAAAAGTATGAAAGCATCAAGAGAGCAAAATAAACAAGAGTGGAAAATGTAATTCTCAGAGACAACAAAGTTGAGTGTAAATCATTAAAATGACTTTGAAAGTAAGCTGCATGAAATTGTAATCATGGAATATAAGAGTAAAAAACTTATAATCATGAAAGTAGAAAATATGAATATGGAAAAGTAATAAACAAAAAAGCTTGAAAGTACGCAGACTGGAAATTAAAAAAAAACTATGAAACTCATTAAGATGAAATTAAAATTAGAGTATAAAAATCAAAAGGCACAATAGGAACATGAAATGAGTCTGAATAGGGAGAAAGCGATGAAAAGGATTTCATTAAGGCGCCCATATGAAGTCCAAACCATCCAGTCACATTCCAGGTGTCATTTTGGCCTTGTTGCCTCTCTACCGTATGCGCGTATCTCTTCTTTTTATATCATATATCCAAAATGGTAATACATTTCCTTTCTCGCTAACTTATGAGAAGCCAAAAACCCTTCTCGGCGCCAGAGACCCTTGTACTTGTATTGCCAGATTAATAACAACGATGCGAGACCCTTAGGAACTCCAAAATCACTTTTGAAAAGCCACCGCCTCGCTGGTTGGTTTTGACTAAGTTGGTTTATGCCAGCACAGGCCCGTGCTCTAGGGCGGCTTGTAAGTGCAAAGAGGTTTGACAGGAAGTAAGGGTCTTTGTGTGGACCTCAGGAGTCTGAGCAGCAACACAGACTAATTGATCCATTTCGCGTAGGCTTCTGTGTATGTGGGTTGCGAGAACTCAGTGCTCAACATGAGAATCTCAAGAGAAGGTTGTGCTACTACAGATATATATTAACGGAAACAGAGACAATTAACAAATGTCTACAGCCACAGGACAGAAATGATGTCATCCGGAGTCAACAGCTCCCAGAGTCCGTCTGTCAGTGTTCATATGAGCGTAGGTCACTCCTTCAGAGCCTCAGATATAACACAAAAGTGGTCAGGGTAGGAAATTCTTGAATTTTTTTTCTCTCTGTTTAATCACCAAATAAATCTTTTTTGACAACTTTGTTCCTTATGCAAAAAGTGATAACCACACGTGCAGCTTATTTTTTTTACTAAATGAGAACAAATGGATCAGTTTGTTATTCATAATAATAATAATGTTCCATCGGCAGACTATTTCCTTTTTCTCGGTTTATGCGTTCTTTAAAATAAAAAAAAATCGTGTACTATGTCCAAAGCCAAGTCTGGCTATATGCACACCTCGTAGAGCCTTTTGGTGAATACGTTTTAGTTCATTCATTTTCTTAAGAAAAGCATTCATCGTTTCAGAGGAGCGGTTGTATTTATTCACTCATTAATTCATTTTACATGTGTAGGTTACATTAAATTACTTAACACAGAAAAGGCAACAAGAAAACAAACATATGCCATTGCGTTATTTGAAAATTCATGGGACACCATTGCCCACTGCATCTCACCTTTATGGTTGAGATATATGTATGTATGTATGTATGTATGTATGTATGTATGTATGTATGTATACACACACACACATATATATATAATTATAAAAATAAAAATACATTTCCTAAAATATTTTGACACAAACCTACCTAGTAGCCTACATGGCTAAAAAGTGACTAAACATAAAATGGTAAAACTGGTAGGAAGTAAACAGAAGAGCTGAGAATATAAGAAATCACTCTGCAATCTGCAAAACGCATACTGATATGGGAAACTTTGAAATAATAGCCTCAGCGCAACACGAGGACGAGCTTACGACTTTAGAGTCAATTTTCATTAAAGCACTCGTTCCCTCGTTAAATGCCCAGGCGTCTTCCACACCTTGGTTTATTTTGCAATAATTTCTCTGCTGTTCTGTTTACTTCCTACCGGTTTTACCTTTTTGTGTTTAGTCACTTTTTATATATATATATATATATATATATATATATATATATATATATATATATATATATATATATATATATATATATATATATATATATATATATATATATATATATATATATATATATATATATATACACTCACTGTCAGTGTACTTTCATATGGGATATTCCGAAACAGAAAGCGCTCGCGCGACCGTAAACTCTCGTAACAAGTAGTTGAATAAATCACGAAACTGATGTTACAAAGCTAAGCACTAGGGTGCTTTAAGTCACTCGGCTTTTGAGACACGGACGAGAGGGAGTTTGGTGGTAGGACAGCAAGATATAGTGAGAGAGGTCGGTCAGCAAGACAGAAAAAAGGAAGCGGGGAGTAGAGATAAGTTAAAAGGCTAAGACGTGGGCTGAATTGAGTTCAATTGAATATAGAATTTAGGCCAAAGGCCAAGCAATGAGACCTATGAGGTCATTCAGCGCTGAAACGGAAATTAACAGAAAAAGGTTTGAAAGTTGTAACAAGAGGAAAACCTCGCAGTTGCACCATGAATCAATTGTTAGGAGAGGGTGAAGAGTAAGATATAAGAAAGAAAATATGAAAGGAGGTACAGTAAAAGGAAAGAAAGGGGTTACAGCTACGGGCCGAGGGCACGCTGCAAAGAACCTTAAGTAATACCTACAGCGCACTGCATGAGGTGCAATAACAGCACTAACCCCCTACGGGCTTTGCAGCTAGGAGCGCAAGGGATGCTGCAAGCACCCTTTAGTAATGCCTGTGGCTCAGATATGTTGGTGGGAAAATTTGAAGTTTTTCTCAGCAGACCCAATACGATGTTTCCAAATACGAATGGGAAAAAGACGGCATTTTGTCCTTCCTCGACATTTTGCTCACAAGTGTACTGACAAAATTTGCTTTAACTGTAAATAGGGAGCCATATTTCGCAGTTTTTATATTAATTTCCTGAGCTATTATGATGTCTCAGTAAAGACCATGGTTGGCTGCATTTTGTTCATCAGAGCGCTCGGGACATAGAGACGTGGTTATCTGGAAAAAGATTGAGATAATTCGTCAACATTACTCTAACCAGAATGTATTATTGAGGCAGCTATTTACAAAGCGAAAAGATGTACAGTTAAGGTACCATCAGATAACAACCAGACTTTAACAACAAAATCAAACTTATGTTGAAAAAGAAAAAAAATATTTACTGAACACCTCAAAACCGACAAAAAGAAGTTGGTTTACAAAACACCATGCAATAACTGCAATGTAATTTATTTTTGGGGGCCAGGTGAACCAATTTCACAAGTATTCGTGGGAGAAAAGCGATCAGTACGACAAGATCCGCAGTGTTCGAGGACCGATATCACTTTTCCCACCAGCAATCGGTCCCCGAACACATGGTCATTCTTGAACATTTTTCTAATACAGGGGTCCAAATAATACATGCCAAGGCTAAGGTTAAAATTACAGTTGGAAGTAAACCACCGACTTAATTACAAATTAGTTACCTTATATATATTTTCTATATATTCGTGTGTTGAATATAATTTGTATTTGTAAAAATGTTCATCTTGCAAAAATTGTTATTGTTTACAAAAAAAAGAGAGAATTATTGAGTTGTACTTTTATAACATTTTTTGGTGGTCAGTCACCTCCTTGTATAATCTTTTAATTGACCTGTCCCTGCTTCTGAGTGGTTGATCCTAATCCTTTGTAAAACCTCTTAAATACTTAACCCTGTTTTGGTTGTTCTATTAATTCTTCAATTGTGTTGGATTCCAGGTACATATTTTTTCCTTTGTAATCCCCATCTGTCATTTATATGAGCTTTCTTTGTAAACTTATTTTTACATTTCTTCAGTCTGCTAAGTAAAGGACGACAGTCGAAAGGCCTCGCAGCACTCCAGTGTTTCTCTTTCCTTCGTAGAGTTTGTCTTTATTTATGTATTCATAACGTTCCATATTTTTTGTGATTCAGTTACACACACACACACACACACACACATATATATATATATATATATATATATATATATATATATATATATATATATATATATATATATATATATATATATATATATATATATATATATATACGCTGTGTGTGCATGTATTTGGTTGCAAGAAACGCTTTCTTCACTACATAAAAATATTTATTAGAAAAATTAATCACATGGCTTTTCTAAATACTTTCTTACCACATCTGTTCATACAAAACTACATTTTTTTATTAATGGTAAATAAACAGTTTGTTTTACAGCAGTTTTGCACTTTGCAAAAATATTACATAGATTTTATGCAGTCACAGTAAACATAAAATAAAAGCTAAATTAAAAAAGGAAATTACAACAGAGCCGTTTCGATAATTAAAATATTGCCTAACTCGGTTCTCCAACTTAGATAAACAGCTGCTCTAGCCGAAGAGAAGTACAGTTTCCGACTTATTCTTGATTGCTTTAAAGTAATTTGGTAAACTTCAACTGAAACACAACAGCATTCATTCACTGGAGCACAACTGAACAGGAAACAACACGACGAAAATCCGGACCCTTTTCGAAAGAGGAGGAGCTGTGGCCAACACGAATCTTTTGGAACAACTCGGAGGCCCAGAGTTACTTCCCTCACTAGCGGATTGTTGGGGGGGTGGGCCACTTGGTACGTGCCCACCCCCATGAAAAATAATGAAGATTTAAGTAATAATAATATAAATGAGAAATATAAAAATGGGAAAAAATAAATCTATTATAGAAATAAAATTTTGAGAAAAATTAATAACAATAATAATAACAATAATCTTAATCTTAATGATAATAATAATGGTTCGGTGCTTCCCGATAGAACACGCCATTGCTGTCCATTTCATAATTTCTACTTAAATACTGAATGATATGCTGAAGAAAAAAAATTAATATATATATATATATTATATATATATATGTATGTATGTATGTATGTATAATATAAAAATTGGTGGCCCCCATGAAATTCTTCTGGATCCGCTAGTGACTTCTCCAGTGGTAATGCCTTAACAAATATGGCAAATTAAACAGAAGTACTGATTTGTAAAATCTTACGCATATATCAATAACTGGTTTTCGAAAAGATGAGATTGGTAATAACATTAAGGCTATCTTATCTTGAAAAGGAGAGAAAATTGTATGAAAGATTTCACACTTGAGATTTTTAAATTTTTATACACTACCTGAAACGCGTAAAATATAAAAAAATACTAAGTTTTATGTGAGTTTACGGTTATTTTACAAGAACACGCGAAAATGTCTGGGCTGGCGTCGTAAAACAAATAAATATTTATTCTATATAAGATTCAAGGCCATTTCTCCTTGACGGAACAAAAATGTATATGTTTGCCATGGAAAAATACCGAAAGTTTCTATTCACCATAAAATCTTTAAGACGGACGAAGCAAACAGAAAATTTATGTATAACGTTTCTTTGATAATCTCTGGACCAGCTGTGCTTTGCCACAAAGCAAAAGCTACCTAAAAAGTTTACGTCCGAAAAGATAAGATACCTGAAAAGAAATATTTCTTTAACTTTGACTACTGCCTTTGTCAAACTGTTTGGCAAAGAAAACTCAACTGAAGTAGCGACGCCAGGTCAACAAAACCAATCAGACAATCAGTTATCAATGAGAATGAATCAGACATTTTTACACGATAATCCCGCCCTCATGTCGTCGAGCATAACGCCTGATAAATCCCATCAATCGGCTAAAAAAAAAAAAAAAAACACTGTTTTAGGAAACTCCGCAACTCCAGCTGCGGTAATTTTCCGAGCCGAAAAATGGAATTCCAAATATGTTTCACAGCAGAAGTTTGGAATTTCGGTACATTCATTATATTACTTATTTTGCGGAGAACATAATCATCATTCCGTTTTTAACGGTATACAATATACTTCAAACTTAAAAATTATATTGTCCTACCAATGGGTTATATGTGCAATGCAAATGTTTATTCAGCAATGACTATAAAATTATTTTCGTGTATATTTATCGCTTGACAAACATTGGAAGGCGCTGGAGCGATGTTCGCCTATCGGGGAGAAGAAAAAATCATTTTCACTTTTGATAAAATCAAATTACAGCCTGCTTTGTCCCTCACGGAGATTCCGTGGCGGAGGAAAAATTAAGGAACTTCTTCCCACGACAGGGAAATGAAAATATGCAAAACGATACCGAGAAGAAAGTGAATAAGAAAAACAACGAAAACGATCTGTTCGCTCATGGGGAAGAACTCGTTGCCCCGGAAAGAAATTAAAATAATAAAGATAATAAATGAGGTTAGAAGTTGCAACGACGATGAAAACCAATGGTCGTCACCTGGGAGAAAGTCCATCCCCTCGCGAAGGAATTAAAACAATTCACGAAACCCATACGAAAATAAAAAGGGGCATGAAAAGACTCGCGAAACCGATAATAAGGAATTGGAAAAGGATATCAAAAGGAACTCGCAAACAGATAAGAAATTTAAAAGAGACACTGAAATCATTCGCGAGTTGATAAATTAGAAAAGGACATTAAACCGAATTCACTAAACCAATAAAAATGAGAAAATAATATTAAATCGAATTCACGAAACCGACAAGAAATTAAAAAGGAACGTTAAAAGAATTCACGAAATCATAAGAAAAAGACCAAAGGCCCAGTCACTCCCCTCAGTCGCTTGGGAGAACCTTCCCGTAACACTGGACTGGACAGTCATTGAGCCAGCAGTCGTCGCACAGGTGAGGTCCCAGGGCGGAGGACGTGTCGATGCCCTGGGCTTCCAGCTCCTCCCGGAGACGCCGGATGCGTTCCTCCATCCTCTGGATTTCCGGCTCGAAGGACCTGGAGGCCTCTGCCACCACCATGTCGCAGAAGTCCTTGAAGGGGAGGCTCTTGGTCTCCTTGCCGTGGCGCACCAAGTAGGTCATGTCCATGACGGGGTTGTAGTAGTGTTGCTGTGGAGTAGATGAGAGGGAGCTAGTGAAGATAATGATAATGATGATGATGATGATGATAATGCAGTCAATACAGAAATTATGGTGAAAGTCATGATAATGAAGATATTGCTGTGGTGGTAATATAATGATAATCGAAATAATAATGACGATGACACCAAGTGGTAAACATAGGCTATTGATGATGATGATGATGTTGGTGGTGGTGGTAGAGGTAATACAATAATGATGGTTACGAGAGTTCTAGTAAAATGAAGATAATGACGGTAACGACTAGGTTTGATTTCCACAAGGTGGTAATATAATGACAATGAAATATAATGGTAATGATAAAAGCATGGTTGTGATATAATGATATTGGTAAAAACTATATCAGTAGCATTGTAATAATGATGACGAGTATGCTAGCAATGTCAGTAAAGATGATCATCTTCCTAAACAGAGCAACTTGTGTAGCCTGTCACTCAGCCGAAAGTAAATCGTCTAAGAGAAATAATTCTCCTCATTTCGGAGTGTCCAGGACAAGAACGACAGACGACTAAATGTCAATGTAACTACTTTCAAGATACTGAATTAATACCACAAACTGATGTAATCATAAATTATAACTATAAAAAATGTAACGCCCTTATCATTATCATTATTATTACCTGTATAATATACTGATGTAAATTTAAAAATGAGACAGTATATTACGATCAAAACCAAAAAAAAAAATTAAATACTAAAATAAAATAAAAATCTAGCAACGAAACGACTGAAATCAATTTCTTAAAACTGCTCGGTCACGTTTTCTCGTCAGACCACAAATGACTCATTCATTACAGCTTAACGAGTGACAGACAGCCTGCACTGATTAACGAAGCCGAACAAGATATATTTATCCAACGGGAGAAATCGGAGGTCGATTGCTTTAGCTTCGATATTTTTTCCGCCACATTTACGATACGAAATATCATTACTCGAAATATGTTCGTTCGGCCTATACAACATCTTTACGAAAGTATCTTCATTCAGTGTACTCAATATTTTTACCGAAATGCTGCTCCCTCAGTCAGTCTGTGGGATGTCTGTAATTGATATACGTTTGTTAACATCAGAAACATCTTCGTCAAGGCGATGAAATATATTCAATTGAAAAGGCCGCCTTCATTCAGTATGCGGAAACACTCACCAAATATCTATCTTGGCTCTATTTTCTTCCACTATATTGGATCTCTTTTAGCTCAAAAATATTTCTATTCAATCTGTGAATTTTCTTTACTCGAACTACCTTTACATGAAGTAAATTTTTTTTATTCAGAGGCCCATGTCGTTAGCCAGCCCATAACCGGTGGAACTACGTGAGAATGGGAGAGAAAAGCATGAAGAGAATTCCGGAGTTTGACACTAAAAACAGAGAAAGAGAGTCTACAAATCTGTCAAGATTTCAAAATTCACTGTGTAAGAACTTAATTTTTTTCTTCGTATCATCATAGATCAACAAAACCGAGGTCAAAATAGAAAAAAGGTGTCTACTCAAATGTACAGTTACTAGAGAGAGAGAGAGAGAGAGAGAGAGAGAGATTTAAACATCCCAAGACGGCACCCCCTTACACTGATAAAGGATCTTCAGGTTATGATATATTGTATTCAGTCTAATGAGGATCGTATCTCCTTTCAAGGAAGCGATCCCACCTTCATCAGACAAATACAGGTTCCTCAGGGCCTTTCGCGAGGGAGACCTCGAGGTTTAAGGGAGGTAATCCAGATTTCAACGGCGCAGAGAGAGACGGGGCTTCATTAGTCTTGGGCTCGACTATAAAACCCAGAACAGTATCATCAGCATCCGAAGTTTGCTCTCAACTGCGCACGTTATACTGACAGTAATCATAAAAGTACCTTAGGTTTGGTTAGGTTGAGGACTTTTAAAACGATGCTCCAAAATAGCCTTGGCTACCGTAAATTCAAAAGCCATTGCTGCTCATAGTTCGCTTCTAACCGCTGGTGTAACTGGGACAGTCAAGGTTTGTCTAAATGGTGTGCAACTGCCACTGGCATTATGAAATTTAGAAAGGCATCATTGTGTGTCCCTACTTTTCTTCCTAGAACGTCCTACGATGTTGGACCTCAGCCATATTGTGTTCCACAGACATATCTATATTAGTTTGTACATATTTACTCATCATGTTGTATGCAACTTAGTCGAGATTAAGTTTTAGCCTGTTCTCTTATCACAGTACTCTCAACAGTTGTTTTCGAGTCCAGATTTCTGTATAAACAAATGCAACAATGGTTAGGTAAGAACAATCTGGTATTCAAAAACATGATCAGTTTACAAAACAACTTCGTAAGATTCCCTTTTGTATGTGTGCATACAGGAGTACACAGGTAATGTGAACATGTATATTTGCACAGACACAGTATTTGAACACAAACCTTTTTATCTTTGGAGGAACAAGTTTGTATGTAAATCCACACCTGCGAATACTACATACTAATACAACAGTTATTACTGAAGAAGTGAAGTGAAAAGAAGATACAGAAACAAAACATAACGGAAAGACTTTTTTTTTATTATTTTTGAAGGAAATGGAGTCTGTATGTCTGAATGCGCAGTTAACAAAATACCATCATACCTGTCAACGTTATTTTGAAATAAAAAATCAAGATTACCAAAATTTATTTCAGCTAGCTTACTTACCACCTGAGGCACAGCATGGAGTTCGACAATCCAGAGGTTGTTCAGAATCTGGCCTGATGTCGTTAGAACGTTTGTGTACCGCACACCTGGAAGAAAAGAGGTTGCGGATGAATGATCTTCACTATCCCGTTTTTACTTCAGATTTTCCAAACTATTTAAAAATATAAGCGCATGGCCTGGAAAACAAGATTGTTCAGTAAAGTAAAGTCTCCACTTATGAGAAATGAAGCGGCCCTCAGCCTCAATCGGGACGTGGACCGGATCAGTGAATGGTGTAGTCGTCGAGGTATGAGGCTGAACTCCAGGAAAACGAAAACAATATTGATTAGCAGATCTCGTACAGATTTCCCACCCCATCCTCCCCTTCAGGTGGATGGGACTTTGCTGAATGAGTCTGAAGCTTCAACTATTCTAGATGTAACTTTTGACTCACATCTTACTTCTGAGAAACATCTAGTGAAAGTTTCACAAAGCCGCACGAAAGTTAGGTATTGTTCGTAAGGCCTCATATATTTATACCTGTGATAAAATCAGTGCAACCTGTTTTAGGTCATTTGTGCTTCCTTTACTAGAATACTGTTCTCTGGTGTGGATGTCTGCTTCTGCCAGAGACTTATCTCTTTTTAGATAGAGTGGTTCATGGTGGTAGGTTTCTGTTTCCTACTAGTAGCAGTTATGACTTGGATCTCTCGTTTGTCACTTTTCCATAAGTTGTATTTCAACAGAAATCTTTCACATTCACAATTGATCCCTAATACCTTTATCTGCCGATGGCAACCAACATAGGCATACAAGCCGGGGAACTGAGGGGGGGACCCACCAAGATTTGGGCAGCCAATGTTTTCGGGCAGAGTAGCCAATGTAGCAGGGCTATTCAACTGGTAGATCGTGAGCTAAACCCGGTCCATGAGTTGTTTTTCTTTTCATGTACGAAATTTTACTTTTCCCTTAAAAAACGAAATGCCAAAACCGTTCTTTTCTGTATTTTCTAAAAATATTTTTTAGTTCTTCAGCGCCTGCCCTATGAGCCTACAGAGGCCCAGGAGGACTTTACTGTTTATAAATAAACTACCAGCCAGTGCTGACAGGCTGACCTGGATGCTAGTGTTCGCATCGTCCGTACGTAAATTAGTAAATTATGTAATACTGGACAGCTTATATATATATATATATATATATATATATATATATATATATATATATATATATATATATATATATATATATATATATATATATATATATATGACTTTTTATCACATCACCGTGATTCATATACAATCAGTAAGTTACAAACGTCCTTTAATATCCAATTCGCTCTACCTCGGAAATAATATATTTTCATATATGTTACCGAAGGGGAATGTTTCAGTTGATAATAAGTTCGTCGTCCCGTGGGCGCGAACCAGCGAAGGACAAGCACTCAGGACTACAGTGGACGCCTTAAACCACACGGCCAGCAAGTGATACCTACGATCCCAGAAGCACTGACGACCCCTGCACTCGTTTTTGGACCCCGCCCTAGGAATTTCCATTACCTGCGACTTTTGATATTTTTATAAATAAAAAAACCCTACAATGAACTTTGACATTTTACTCAATTCTGTTGCTGAAGAAGAAAAAAGGATAATTAGAAGAGCTGAACGAATAATCTACAAGATTAATGCAACCAAGGCTGCCATCATATTCAACAAAACATGTTTGAAAGAGGGCCTATACCCGAAGTATAATAATAATAATAATAATAATAATAATAATAATAATAATAATAATAATAATAATAATAATAATAATAATAATGTTCATTTCGGCAACAAGTCACCATTTAACGCTTATCTAAGAGATGAACTTCTGGCACTCACGACTACTTTTCTGACTACCTTATTCCTCAGCCTTCCCCATCAAACATCCAATCCCTCTGGGTTTCCAATATCTAAGTCCATTGTTCACTGCAAATTGAGCTGCATGATTACCGAAAGAATGCATTGACAAAGGCTGAAGAAAAATATTGAGGATGTTTTGTGAGGAATTAGTTCTAAATGCCCCGTGACTCATGATTATCACATCTTTGTCTGTATATTCCTCGAAAACTTGCAGAAACCTAAGGTACCTTTTCTGATTCTCTTTTACTTCAAGAAAATTGCATTCAAAATCCACCACTTTCGAAATAGTTTTATATTAAAAGACACATGGATGTCATTTTTCTAAAAATCTTTACAAGACTGTCTACACATGATGAAAATTTGCCACGAATCGCGCTGACCAGGAAAAATTAAAAATGAAATGTGAAGTTTGTTGTTTTAGCCAAGTAGCTGGCTTTAAACCCTTCCTTACTGAAAGTTATGAAAAAGAACAGATCAGAAATTCTTATTAATGAATATTTACCTACAACTAAATATCAGCTGAACAAGTAAACAGGATTTTTGTCACGATTACATCTTTAAAAGTGGCTAAAGATACGGGCACTTATCCGATACGAAGGTATTTAAATTGTCAGTTTACCTTAGTCTCCATCGAAAGCGGCAAATGGTGATACGTTTTCTCTGACATTAGGTTTACTCCCTTAAGAGAAAATGGAATACTGCCAAGGGAAAACTAGCTCCCGTGTTTGCTTCACAGGTATGACCACGAAAATTAACCTTCACCCATTAAATTTTTTCACGTGACTTTTTGCAAAAAGTATATCACCTATATCAGTACTGTATTGTTTTATTTGGTAATTCTAAATACTAGCTCCGCACCTGTTTTTACCTTGGAAACTGGTTTTTTTCTACATTTTTAGGGCTTCTGGTACTGGCGGTGTGTTTGTTTGTTGTCGGCCAACTGTTATTTGCCTCCTAACTCTACTCAACAGTAAAGGGGGACTGTGGGAATTCGGGGTTTTGGGTGGGGGAGAACACAGAAATGGAGTGGACATGTTTACGTTGAGGAGGAGCCCTCTGGAGGGGAAAAACGAGAGGGAGCCATTCGCCAACAGGAGGGAGTTAAATGCATTTCGCCGTGTTTAGTACTAGCATCGGGGGGATGGAATGTCCCTTTGCCGTGTTTAGTACTGGCCCCCCGGGGGTTACCTATACGTTAACAAGTTATTGCACTTGCCGGACGGATATGAACCATTCCAAACAGACGTACACGTGCATATGGAAACCCCTTGTTGGATGGACTTCAGGGGTTAATTACAGGTTAATTACATTCGTGCGACAAAAATTGAAGATACATCCATAATTAGCAACCAAAAAACTGTAGAAAAAGTCAAGTTAGAAGGAAATCTCCGCTGTGCAGCTACTAATTAGATCTACCTTTTATTTTATACCAGTATTGCATGTTGGGCTGGAAAATATCATTTTCGTGTGTGTTAATGTGCTTTGAACTTTTCTGATAACCGTTTCCATAGCTAGTAAGTAATGTTCGAGAGAGTGGACCCCAAATTAATGCTCATAAAAGCAAGTAGCATTAATGGCCAAGACAGCAAGCAGCACTAATGATATGCCATAAACAGCACACGGTACTCACCAGTCAGCAATGAACAGCATGCGGCATGCATAACAGCCATAAAAACCAAGAGGAATTCAAGCTAGCCATAGAGAGTGTGATAGGTTAACAGTCAGCCATAAAATGCATGGGGAATATGGGTCTGTTCCGAAGGGTAATGCGTTACAATAAGGCCCTAAAGACAACATAGTAAGTGACCAACACAAAACCGCAAACAAAAATCTTTAAAATACTCAGCAATACAAAAGCATGTTTGGATGAATCCAAGAAGGCTACTGTCTAATTACTGCATGGCTTGTTCATTTCATTCAAAATCGATCTACATTTTTGTGTTCGCCAATTGAACTCGCTTAGGATATGATTTTGTAATCCTTTATACTAAAAGTTAGCGTTGTCGGGTACAAGCAGTAATGACTCACAACGAGGTGAGTGAGTGAGATGTTTCCTGTCAGTGCATTCTGATAGCTAAATGAAGAAGCCTTAACAGTTGCCGTTTAATTTTAGGACTGACAGTTCTGTCTGTTAATCTGTAAAGTGAGGTTTTCTCATGTTAACCACATGTGCTTAAAACCCCATTTTGGGCAAGTGAATTGATGGATGATTGAAGATCCCAGTCATTCAATAAATGCTTGTAATGACCTCATCTTGTAAGTATCATTAATTAAATTAGTTATCAGTACAGCGATTACTGCACACAATATGCTCTCGCGCATACAGAACAAGACAAAAGACATTTAATTTGCTGAGTAAGCTTCCAAAACCAGAATTGGCATGCGTGACTGACTGACCGACAGGGTTACTGATGCTGATCCCTAAGAGCAGAAAAAAGAAAGCAAAACATGCATAAGGGGAATACAGAAATTCGGAATCCAAATTTCCTTTAGAATCTACCAAAAGTCATATATAAAAAAAGAACTGTAAGAGAACACTAAACCTAGTAGGCTGAAAATCAGATGAAGCGTGGTAAGTACAATACAGGCCTGATTAGTACTGCATGGCTGTTTAATGCAGCCAGAAGTTACACACCACTAAGAAGCACCAGGAAGGCGATTGATCTGAGAACAAGTCGACTAGTTACGCCGGCTGTAAATAAAATCAAACTTCATCTTCACACACTAAACTTTATCAGGCTGACGTCTATGGTTACTTGGAGGAGTCCAATATGGGCGATTCACATTGAAGACTTAAAAAAAAAAGCAAAGACAACCATGAATACGTCGATAGCGCAGCGGATTGCTAACACCAGGCGACACCAGCTCAAGTTTTCCGTGCATTCTCATCATGCTGATGCCAGGCCAGATAAATAAAGAATGGCTGGACATGGGGCTAATGTCCATGCCTTTTAGAAAAGGCATTCAATACGGTTACTAGTGCTTCATTGGAGGGGTGGGTAAAGCTCTCGGCTAGCACGCTGTTGGCCCAGCGTTCGACTCTCCGACCGACCAACGAAGAATTAGAGGAATTTATTTCTGGTGATAGAAATTCATTTCTCGTCATAATATGGTTCGGATTCCACAATAAGCTGTAGGTCCCGTTGCTAGGTAACCAATTGGTTCTTAGCCACGTAAAATAAATCTAATCCTCCGGGCCAGCCCTAGGATAGCTGTTAATCAACTCAGTGGTCTGGTTAAACTAAAATATACTTTAACGGTTACTTTCTAAATAAGTTTGTTGTCTTCAGGTTTTTTCTTTTGTTTTTTTTTTTTTTTGCAAGAAAAGCTCAAATTCTTGAGATTACGCAAACAACCAGACGCTTTTAAAGAAATGTGTATTCAAACTATATGATGATAATACACCTCACTGCAAAAATCACTTTGGATATTTTATGTCTTGGCATAACACATTGCCCATTTATACCCACATACCAGGGGCCCACGTTCAACAGGGCCAGCTTCTGCTTAAGTTGGTACGTAGAAGTGAGTCATTCTAAATGTTAACTTTCATTCCACTTGACACACATCACGTCGTATCCAGCCGTTCAACCATCACTGCATCCGATCGTGTGGAAGACGGTTTTAAATTTCTAATAAATTTCGTAACTGCAAACTTCACTGGATTAGAATACTGCACGGACATTAAATCCGACAGACTCCAAATACGGTCGAGATAATCCGGTGTCCAAGATATTAATTTAAAATAGTTACATCAAAATGTCAGTTGCATCAGTTTTAATACTCAAAGGCAAATTAATTCCAATTGGACACAAAGCAATGTAGTATTACGAAGTAATGAAACTGTTTCCAGAAACTTGTTGGAATGTTATGATTCATTTGACCTGGGAATATAACCTTAATTTAAGCCCAGGATTATTTTGACCCTCCAACAAAACATAGATTTCAGAAGGATTTGAAAGACAGAATAAAGAGGATTACCAATAGGTAGATTTAGATGTTAGTCTGTTGCCTGTTTTGTGATCTCCCAACCTTTTTGTATTCCCTTGGGACTTATACCCACCATATATATATGCCCTTGTCTCTGTATATCTTCAGTTGCTGTGACCATGTCTTGGTAATAAGGCGAGAGTACTTAGCATCTCATTGTTTCACTCTTTCCTTCGTGGTTGTAACTTTGTTCATATAATACATATACAGTATATGTATATGTATATGTATATGTATATGTATATGTGTATATATATATATATATATATATATATATATATATATATATATATATATATATATATATATATATATATATATATATATATATATATATATATATATATATATATGAATGAATGTACGGATGTGTGTGTGTGTACGTAAAGTACGCAGGCAGATGGGCAGACAAGTCTTTCTGTCCATTTTCAATACGAAATAAGAAATCAGGCGGAGCCCTATAGCTTTAGTTTGTTAAAGCTTTCCTAGTGTCAGCGAAGGCTCTTGTTGTTTATACTGTTAAAAGATCGTCATTCTTAAAAATCCTTATAAAAAATCACCTGTTACACACTCCCTTGGCTTTCCTGTAATTGAAAGTTACAGGAAAGCCAAGGCGAAGAAACTTTTGAATGAAATATTGTTTGTCATTTCCTTACCGTACTGAGGCATGTGGAGTCGAGGCATAAGATAAAATTGCACAGTTTTCATGAGACCTTCCACAAACTGGCTGATCAACTGTTGCTCTGCACTGATGCCTTCCACGCGTCCATCCTCGAAGACGCCCAAGTAGATGACTCCTCTCTCGCCAGCGTTCAGGAACCCCACCAGTAACTGAAGAAAATAACCAATGACAATCATTCGACGAAATTCCTCATATCTCTTCAAGAGCAAAGGCCTTAAATTAAGCCTGAAGAATATCAGAAAAAGAAGAAAAGAAAAGGGAAGGAAGAAGCGACAGGTTTCCTGAAGGGTCCCGTTTAGATACTGTTTTTCATCTTTCAAACGCTAATTTTAGGGTCACATACACTTTTACCGACTTTATAAGCCAAGCTTTCGCCCACACACACTATTCTGTATACCATAAGCAAGCATATGGACATCCTAAATTTTTCATACCCAATAAACAATGTTGCTATGCACTTCCTTCACAGTTTTCCATCTTAATGAAGCTACCTTATCATCCAACACAGGTTTCTCGCAGCAATCAAAGCAAGTTTGTTACTGTCTTCCACTTTCTCCTTGCCTTCATTCAGCTTCCTTTCACAAGAGTACAATTAATGGTCTCCTTAAATTTCACCTTTGTTATTAGAGGAACGCGTCTCAAGTGGCCAAGCAAATAGCAACTCATCAGCAATATTTCATTGTAAATGCACATTACAATAAAATGAAAAAACTAAAAATGCTGACGGTTTCAGAGACAGTCCCATCTCACCTTAAGTATCGTGTTCCTCTTGACTTCGTTCAGGTCCTCCACAGGGAGGAAATGGCACTTCTGCCCCGCTTCCACGGGCAACTTCTGGTTCAAGACAAAGCCGATTTCTTGCTCAGGCACGGCATTGGTCAACACAGCTTCGAGGTCTATTTCTGCTTCGCCATTAACGCGTGCACTGGCGTTTTCTTTAACCTAAAAACATTATATACAGTACATGGTCATCTCAAAAACCCTGATACCACTTTTGAGAGGTGCACACTAACTACAACTCATTCGTCTCCATGAGTCAAATTAATATATTTACCATACCATTTCACTTAAAACATCACTAATGCGCAGGGCTCGAAAATGGGGATGTCTTTTTGGCTATGTAATACTTTATTTGACAAGGTTATCAATATGTCTATATACATAAGTCATGATATATAAATAAATATTAACTGGATCCGAGTGGTAAAAGTAAATACTTAAGACTCCCAAAATCTCAGAAAGAATTTGCAAGTAATATAATAAATCACTAGTCAGTACACTGACCTATATAAGTTCTGGGATATCTCATTTACTCTAGAGTGCAGTCTGTGATATTTGAAACCTATCCTTTTTAAAGTATCAAACAGATTGCATTGCTACAACGAAATTGGAACAAAACCGAAAGATGGTGCCACTCATAAATGTTTTGTACTTACAGATTTCAACTCCTGGCTGCCCACAGTGAGTATGGATTCCATAGGACGGGACCCTGAATTCAATGATCTCTGAGTCAAGGGTTGACGAGGCGGAGGATCGTGGGTCATCATAACTCCAGGTTTCACTCCCTCTTTCCTCGGATTCATTAGGGACCTCCCGCCCCTGCTGCTGCCTCTGCCACGACCACCTTCGTCATTTTTTCTGGATCCCTTTTTGTAATCACTCCGCCATCTGAAAAGGAACAAGCGGAAGATTGTCTAATATTCCTTTCCATTCATCCAGTGATCCTCCTTGTACCCTCAGCAGTCGCTTCCAAAAGTATTGTCAATTTTACAAGGACACCTTCCATTCTTACCTCATTCCGATCTGCCTCTACTCTACATTCATATTCCATAAACATTTTAAAATACTCCTTTGACACAGGACTGCATTCTCGTGCAGTGTCTCTCCATTTGCATCCACAGTATGTCTTCCTTTATATCTACACTGACCTCCTCAGATACAAATTCACTTCCATTCTTAGGTCAGTCCTAAATGCTCATTTCAGCTGAAGTTTTTCCATTCGGTTTGTCCGTGACTGCCATGTTCGTCTTTATTCGTCTTTGAGAGGAAGATAAGCGTTATTGAAGTTATTTATCATGAAGATTTATTTATGCATAATTAAATGTCTTTATATCTTCGTTAAACATCGATTTACACCTTCACTCGACATGCTGAAGGTATTTCTGCATGCGCCCTCATATCCACAAACACACACATCCACTGATTCAGTAGCCCCAACCATAAGCGATGTTCTTCAATGGAATTATATATATATGTGTGTATATATATTATTCATATATATACAATATATATATATATATATATATATATTCTGGAATTGATGTTCTCTTGGGTGAAGCTGTCCTTATATCAACTCGTGCACTTGCTCCCAAAGCAACCAACCGTTAAGACAACTCGGTGAAGGATATGTGAATGGTTATTAAGGAGATGAAAGCTTAACAGGCAGCTTGAAATCCTCTAACAACCCAAGGCTGCGGCACCACCAAATCCGTCATGTGCGTCCCACACTGCCAAAGCAGCCTCGTTCGTCTCTAAGTATGTCCGTTTTCTGCATATGCGGCCCCTCCAGACAAACAAGACGGACAGTTCAGTTCAGCAGCACTTGCCGTCATGGAGTGATAGTGTGCGCTTTTGCTCTATGACTGTCACCCAGATTAGAAGTGTTGGAGGATAAAAAACTACTTGCTGTAATTTCCAGACAGTATGCATATTTTCTAATTTATTATATACCAGTATACTGGACAGTTTATGCATGTCTTGTTTATTCAATAGTATGGAAAAGTAAAAAGTTCTTGCTTATGTGTATCATAATACTCTAATAAAGGGCAAATTAGATACTTACTGATATAATTAAATTCCAATTCTAAACCAATCTCTGTCCACAATTTCTGGATCACATTCTGATCTTTATGTTGGCGATGTCTGGGATTACATATTGGCTGTCGCCGGTACACAGCGCACTAAGTAATTCCTCCTTTATGTGGACCACTGTTCGAAGACGCACGTCCAACTGCGTCTAAAAACAAAATGTTTCGTTCCTTGCGCATGCAGTCTGTTAACGCACATGGCGCCACCCACGCTCATGCGCAGTGTGGGGCTACTCGTGTTTGAATAATGGCAGTTGATCGAGAAGTATGTAGAAGCATTAGCAGTGTGGGACGCACATGACGGATTTGGTGGGGACGCAGACTAAGGTCCCCGTCATGGCATGACAAAAAAAACCAATACTGAATATGGAAAATATTGTAACAGAAAAAATTCTGAACATACTTGGTACACTTTCAGTACAGGAATTAAAAAAAAAATAAATAAATAACAAAATAAAATAAATATATTATCCCAGTTTCATATAGGAAAGCTATCGTATATCATATATTAACTGTAGGCAATCGTTGGCATCATTTCCCTCGTATTACTTGGGTATGTTTCCACTTTTTTTACAAATGCTCGCTTAAGGGCCGTTTCCCGCCAGATGCTATGCTAAGCGCGCTACGCTATGCTAAGGAGCCATGCTAACTATACTCGCTATGCGTGAGTTCACACCGAAAGCAACGAATGTCTGCGAACAATTCATGCACGAATGTATCTATTGTTTATCTGTTCATCAATATGACAGACTCATGCTTGTAAACTGGAAACATGAATTTTGTGACAAAGAAATACCAAATGACACCATTAAATTTTGGGTTACTGTATTAAACTATGAAAATGCAGCAGGAGTTAAATGCTTTAGTGCGCTAGCTAAAACTGTCTCGCAGGCTCATACAATTCCCTTGAGTAATGCTTTTGTGGAACGGATTTTTTCTCATATAACAAATGTCAAGAGCAAAATATGAAGTAGGATTTCATTACAAACTATGGAAGCTGTACTGAGAATTAGAAGTTATCTTCCTAGCAGTGGCAAGTGCTGCAACAAGTTTCATGGTACAGACAAAATGCTGAGTCGATGTATATGACAAAGACGGAAGCTGCTGGAGGAGCCCCATCACTGTCCAGTAATCTCAGCAACAAAGAATGTGAGGAATTTGATGAAATAATCCAACAATAATTCTAAACACAATTATTGTCATTATGTTTTCCAGGTTTCTAAACACAATTATTGTCATTATGTTTACCAGGTTTCTAAACACAATTTTTGTCATTATGTTTTCCAGGTTTCTAAACACAATTATTGTCATTATGTTTTCCAAGTTTCTAAACACAATTACTGTCATTATGTTTTCCCAGTTTCTAAACACAAATATTGTCATTATGTTTTCTCAGTTTCTAAACACAATTATTGCCATTATGTTTACCAGGTTTCTAAACACAATTGTCATTATGTTTTCCAAGTTTCTAAACACAATTATTGTCTTTATGTTTTCCAAGTTTCTAAACACAATTACTGTCATTATGTTTTCCCAGTTTCTAAACAAAAATATTGTCATTATGTTTTCTCAGTTTCTAAATACAATTATTGTCATTATATGTTTTCCAAGTTTCTAAGCAATTATTGGCATTATGTTTTCTAATTTCATCAATAAAAGGTGAGTTATTATAACCTCAAGTTTATATTATCCCAGCAAAAATTCATAAATTTGTGAATCACCGCGTTTGTTCATTATCGAAAGCAGTTTGGCCTTAAATCTGGCCTTTTTTCTAGAAAATGGGTGGCCTCCTTTAGCAAGTTAGACATGGCAACCCTAGTTTGGTAGAAAAGTATTTTGCAGCCAGAAGCCAACAAGATTCCCAGTGACGTGGATGCGGCAATTGATGCTGTAGTTGTTTTGGCAAACGAGTCAAAAATAATTGTGAAAAATAATAGGGAGAAAATACGTACAATTGGGGTGAGCAAGTGGCTTCAGCGGAGGGAAAGCTTAGGAGGTCACAGTACACTACTTACTGAATTGACCACTGAACATCCTACAAAATATAAAAGACATATGCGCATGAATCTGCTGAAGTCAGAGGAACTGCTGTGTCTGGTGGAACCTTTACATATCTACAGAGGATACACCGATGCATCACTTGCATTCTTCTTCAGGCCTCAGGATCCCGGCCTCCACTCAAAGTTTTTGCTGTGCTGCAGGCAATCGCCGATTTACTGAACACACAGGTAATACGTTGCAGTTGCCATCTGCACATTGTTTATTTCTAGCAAACTTATATATTTGTATATGTAGTGATCACACATAAATAAAAAAAAATATTTGAGAGAATAATAAGAAAACAAGTGTTGTGAACAAGCTGTCCAGCAACGCGGCAACTTGGCGTTGACACGGGGACGGTTGTAGGGCTAGCTGGTCACGTGACCGGCAAGTAGCCGGGACATCAACTTTACTTACCACTATCCCGGCGAGTGGCAAACTTACTAATTTTTTTTTACTTTGGCAAGTAGATGGGTAGTTCACAGGTCGCTAGCCCTAGCGGCTGCTAAACCAGGCCCGTGTCAACGAGGCTTAAATTAGAGTAGTGGGACAATGTTAACGTCCTTTGCATTCTTACCTCCCTCGATCCCACCGAAAGGATTGTGGCTGAAAAAGGATAGGTGAGCTATCAGAAGACGGTGGCTGAACCTCTGCATGCAGGAAGTCTTCCACTGAAAGCATGGACAAATCACTACAATCGAATTTGGAGACTTTGGGTCTTGCCATTGTGAAAGTCCCTCAGCGTAGACCTTATTACTACGAGAAGATAACGTGAAAACTCGTATGATGATTTGGGAACGAACGTTTCCAGATAAGATAACCCACCTGAGTGAAGTCGTTGACGGTGAAATTTTAAAATTCTGGCACAATAAAATATTCAAGTATGAATTACAGAACAATGCAGGAACTATCTTTCATAATCAAAATATCTTATTATTTTGAAAAAGAACCAACTAATCAATTGGTACTCGTTGCGGCATTTAAAGATCCCAAATAAAATCTAGTTGGCTGTTGGCTACTCCACGGTAAATCATGATAACTGCAGTTGCCAGCTAGGCTATAACTGACGCGCTGTAACAGAAAAAAATCTGGTATTATTTCTTAAGTTCGCGTTTTTAAACCATACTTGGTATTAAAAAAATCGAATTTGTGGTTGTATTATATTAATAAATTCATCAGATCTTCACTAACTCAAAGCCAGATCTTGTCATTAAAAACATTTCAGTGTTACTCCGGACGCTCCAAATCGGGAAATCATTTGGACAGATTGGTTATATAACGGCTATTCATACACTGAATCATGAATTAGCTCGTATAATAACATTTGCCGTTCGAGCTTGGTTTATTTGGTTAACAGTAAATTCAGACTGGTTGTCAGGCATCAAAGCAGCCCAAGTCGAAAAAGAAAGGTTGAAAACGTGAATGTGTACGTATGTATAATATAGCGTATGTGTACGAGGCTGTTGAAATCTAAATAGGAATACTTAGGTTTCAATATAGTCTCATTATAGAGAGCACCAGCTCTAAAACCAAAGCAGTGCTCCCTTATCATCTCATCAAGCCCTCCATCACCAGGCGTGGCGTTCCATCTTCCAACATCAGTCTTTGGGATGATATGAAATATGAAACCCAGTTGTTTTGTCATGATTCCAAGTTCGCACTGCTGCCGTAGTATTGTTTACTGTGAATGGAGGACGGGGGGAATAAAACGAGACTGACCAACAACAATATAATAAAAATAACAATGAATCTTGCACGAGAATGTCATTATGATCCACAAAGGAGTTATTATGAAATATTCGTGAATACACTGCGAATTTAAAGTAGGCCCAATAAGATCGGATACGATCGCTACCAAGCTTTGAGTACTGCCATCTACCAGCAAAGAAGAAAACTAACATTGCATGACACGACGGAGAAGCCAGACTTTCCAATCTTCGGTTGCCTTTCACATTTGTTGACAATCCACATGAAGTAGACAGCAAGACTGGCCGAGCAAATGCTGCGTGAACATTCTTTATTTTAGTGCATGATCCAGGCATCGTTTTAAAAGGTAACTTTTGTGAAGTTCTGGCATAGGCTACATAAGCACAAGAGAAGTTTAGACGTCAGGTTGCTGGTTTGAGACCAAAACTGCGAGACAAACCCTCAATCTGTGCTCAGGACGGCTCTTGATTATTGTTCGTTGGTCAGCTTCGTTAAGTTGATGCCTTCTGCGCCGGTAATCTAACTTTGTCATTGATGAAATACCCGGGTGCACTGTAGAGTCCACGTAGAGTGAGGAGTATCACAGTTGGTGTGGCACGAATGAGTACGATTATCCGAGCATAGGCCTGCCCTGCGGTTGGCTAATTTCCTACGCGGATTAGAACTTTGACAGTGTCAAACTTGAGAAGTCTAACCCCCCCTAGGGGATTCCCACAGTAGGGTTGTTTGCCTAACGAAGGAAAGCCATTTAGCTCACTGGAATCCCCAATCCAGTAAGACTAGTGTTTGGTAGGCCTATCATCAGGGAGGGCTTGCCTAGAATATCTTGGGCGGGGGGACGAGGTCTCTACGAATTAGCCAAGTTTGGAACGACGGGAACAGGTTCCGCAGACGAAAGCAAACCCCACCTTTCCTGCAATACTATGTCCTGGCCTAAAAAAGACCGTGGGCTACCTTCCTAACCTTCGGCCGTTACCGACGCGGTATCAGAACAAAATCCTATAGCATGGGCCTGTGCCCTTGTGTGACCTCAGGTGGCCGAAGTCATGCGCTGTGTTCACTGCTGTCGGTTTCATGGTATGTTCTGTTTTTGTTGCTATTATTCCCTTTGTTGTTGCTATGATTTCCTTTGTGTGCGAGATGTTACAGCTTAGGCTAAGTTGAGGCACCAATGTAGCCTAGTGTGATGAAAAAGTGGGCAGGTGTGACAGAGAAGCTTTAAATGGGCACAACAATAAAAACAAAGAACTTAGGGTATGTGGATATAAAATGCATTATTTAGGCCGTTTAAATCAAAGAAAGGTGGAAATAAGCTGTTGCTGTCAGATTGTGCCTCAGGGATGAAATCCAGTAACTGGAGAAGGTTTTTGTGGATAAATCTTTGTTATTTAGAAAGTGAAATAATGTAAATGACTCCGGTAATTCTAGGTATTAGCTCCACGCCTGTTTTTACCTTGAAAACTGATTTTTCTACACTTTTAGGGCTTCTGATACTGGCAGTGCATTTGTTTGTTGTTGGCCAAATGGAATGTCCCTTCGCCGTGTTTAGTACTGGCCTGGGGGTCCCGATACCCCTACATTAAAAAGTTATTGCACTTGCCAAACGGGATATGAACCGTTCAAAACAGACATACCCACCCTCTGTCTTGTGAAGATCGCATATGGAAACCCCTCGTTGGGTGGACTTCAGGGGTTAATTACAGGTTAATTACATTCAACCCCCAAAAATAATTTAATTTTTAATTAAGCAACAAATTACTATAAGAAACTGCCATTTCTTGCTAAATACCCACCATGTATCTATTTCTTAGATCTACCAGAAAGGGCCATTTCTTGCTAAATACCCACCGTGTATCTATTACTTAGATCGACCAGGACTCCATAAGAGGTGTAATTTATTGAAAGACTAAACTAAGGCAAATCAAATGATTTGCAGGCTGAGTAAGATGAGGAAATCATATAGACAAATTGCATGTAAAACTTATATACATGTCTAGGATGATCTAGGTACATTGCTATACAGACATGGGAAGAACCATAGAACAGCTCCGCATGGGGTATTACCTTGGAAATTGGCTTTTTCTGCAGTATTTTGGTTGCTTATCAAGAATTTACTGTTATTTTTTTTTTTTTTGCAGTCAACTGTAATTAACCTCATAACTGATATATTATGCCCAGTGTTATGTGCAAACTTTTGGTAAAAAGAGTTTCCTTCACCAGGAGGCTTAGTCCCCCAGCTAAGTAACATGGCCTACAGGGTTAGGTTAGTATAGTTCCTTTTATAATAGGTTTCCGTATCAAATCCCTTCTTGAACATATGGCTCCCTAATGACTTGTGCATGGATGGAACCATTCCATAACAAAACATAACAGTCCGATCTTTCTCCCAATGATTTCCCCACCCAAAACCCCGCGTTCCCAAACGGCCACCAACCATGTTGGATAGAGATAAGAGGTTAATGATGATTGACCAACAATAAACAACACCACCTTCACCAGCAACACGAAAAGTATAGGAAAAATCAATTTCCAAAGTAACAGTCCGTGCAGAGCTGTTCTGTAGTTTTACCCAGACATGAATTATGTTGTGATGTTAAGTCGGTAGATCTAAGTAATAGATACACGGTGGATATTTAGCAAGAAATGGCAGTTTCTTGTAGTATTTTGGTTGCTTATTTACAATTAACGATATTTTTTGGGGTCGAATGTAATTAACCTGTAATTAACCCCTGAAGTCCACCCAACAAGGGGTTTCCATATGCGATCTTCACAAGACAGAGCACAGGTACGTCTGTTTAGAAATGTTCATAGCCCGTCCGGCAAGTGCAATAACTTGTTAACGTAGGGGTAACCCCCGGGCCAGTACTAAACACGTGAAGGGGACATTCCATTTGGCCGACAACAAACAAATGCACCGCCAATATCAGAAGCCCTAAAAGTGTAGAAAAAACCAGTTTCCAAGGTAAAAACAGGTGTGGAGCTAATACTTAGAATTATCATTGAATTTATATTAAAGCATGGAGAAGAATATTAGGAGTAATAAATAACACGATAAAGTAAGAAATTTCGTGAGTTCTACTTGTAGATGAGATAATGATGAAGGGGAGGTAGAGATCGCCTTGGCGTATCCTTCACACCGCACCTATGAAAGAATAGTACAGTATATGATAGTTTAAGCAGAGCTCCTCTGAGCACTAAAAGTGTTGCAAGGCCCCGACTTTGCTTGGATCAAAAGTATGAGGTGAGAGGCTGGAAATTTGTGGGAGTGGAAGAACACAACACGAGTGATGGGGTTTCACGAAGGTCCTTTGTGTCACAGATTGTTGGAGGTGATGGTACCAGTAATTACAGTATTTGTAGCAGTATGAAATTAATGTACTGTGTCCTTTCACCTTCCATTTGTCTCACTTTTATTTGCCTGTTTGTTATATAGTTCCAAACAAAGTTTGAAAATTTATAAGCTATTTTAAAGAGATAATGAAACATCATTTTTTAAAAATGTCATTTTTGTCCCTACACAAATACAAACCTTTGTTCTTTATTTGGTCTGCTCTCCACTTTGTTTTCCGGCAGCTGTCATGTAAAGACTTCTCAGTGCTTTCTACCTAACTTGCTGTGTACTGTCAGTTTATATTCTCTTGCTTTCTTACTTTGAAATATATCTTGTTCCTACAAAAATACAATCCTTTAATCTTTACTTATGAATTGTTCCGAACATGACATACAAACCATCAGTCATTTACATTAAGAATTACTTATGGCGAAACTGGACACAGCCGTTAAACTCTTGAACAAGGTGGTTAGGCAGTAACTACTGTCAGGTAGGCCGGAATACCCGCCTGCCCATATGTAAACATTCCAGTTTGCTTTCGGCCGTCATGTGTTGCAGATGTGTTTTCAGATCTCTTTGCCAGACTGTCATAAGCTGTTTATTATTCTGGCGGGATCTTTCTGTATTTTTGTGCACATATTATGTGTGTTTAATATTTATTAATATACAAACCCATGATTTGTGATAGCCTTGCATAGGCCATTGTTCCCCTGCATCAGTGTCTTGGGCTTGACGGCCAAGTGTGTATTTAGAGGCGCGTAACCGAGTGGTAATGCTTCTCTTCCAGTAGCCCTCTATTAGATCTGAAGGCGTTCCCCTGTACATTCGCATATAGGCCTACTAGATTGAAACGTGTACAAGGGCATGACTACTTCCTTTCTACTTGTGCTGAGTGTTTTTTTCGCCTCCACGGCGCCCTTGGTGGCTTCCCCTCCTTCCTTCTCACTCCCTGTAGGTTCTTCTTTATCTCTCCTTCGCCCTCATCTCCCCTTCGCCCTCTTCACTCGCTTGTCGGGCAAAGACTGTCCGAGGGGGTGCTACCTCTTCTCAGGGGCCTCCTCTCACTGCGTAGGGCAGTTCCCCTTGGAGCGAGAAGAGTCTCCCTCTACTAATCTTTGCTTCTTCTTTCAGGTTGATAGTGAGCATCGTAGGCACAGCAGTAGTTGGCTGGATATTTCAGTTGGATTATCCTTGCTTGTTTGCTGTGGGATTGACCACAGTACAATACCTGGTTGGAATGACATAGATCCACATCGGGATTGTTCCGACTCTGTTCCCGCTGAAGTGGATTGATCACTATCATTGCTGGCCTTCATGTATGTTGTGGTACTGCCTCTGGCATATCTGGTCTGTCTGCTGTGTTTCCTGTGTTATTGCTCCTGTTGACTCAGCTTCAAGTCTCTGGGCATTTCTTCCTGGTCTCCTGCTGCCACCATCCTGATCGTTCCTGTCGCTGCTGGTGACTTCTGCTGTTTAGCTCCTGCCTTCCAAGCCTGATAGCTTCTGTATTAGCTGTCCTGATCGTGCCTGCTGCTTCTCCTGGTGGTTGTGTCCTGGACCGCTTCCATTGTGATCCTGCCTAGCTGCCCAGGAGGTTACGATGTTTCATGTCCCCCATCCTGTAGAATATCTCAGAGTGAAGGTGAAGGAAGTCGCCCTGTGGAGGTAGCTGCCGTCTTCTTCAGCTTATCTTTGATATCGGCTTCTGCTGCCTCTTCCCTTCCTCTCCTGAGGTTTGAGGGGGTTCCTAAAAACTGGATAGACCTCCATCGGCCAAAGGAGAGGAAGGCTGCTTCTTCCCCCTTGATTCCTTTCGATGTCTAGGGACTGCCTCCTTCCGAGGCAGTGGGTCTCTTGTTGGCTCTTCCCAACCTTCAGGTTTGAGAACCAATTTGCACACCCCAGGGCTTTGTGTTTCGGGAGCTGCAGGTGCGCAGACCTTGGTTTGTGCTCCTGTTCCCAGTCCTAGAGGTTCCACCTCATAAGACGGGTGCTGCTTCGGGCACTCGTTCGCGAGCTCTTCCGAGTGCTTGAGATTCTGTGGAATATCGGGATCCCGATCTGGCCTGGAGAGTACTCTCCCTGGCCCAGTTTGGGAGCAGCACAATAGAAAGGGCCGAGGCACCCAGGTGTCTTAGCTCTTCCTGCCAGCACTAAAAGCGCTCCCTGAGTGCTTATCAGTGCTCGGTTGGATTCCCAGCCTGGTGTCTCGATCCTGTTGGTTTGAACACCAGAGGAAGCAGGGAAGAGGTTCCCTTCGCAAGTCCTGCGGAACTTCTAAGGGACTGCCTCCCTTCTGGGAGGTAGATTTCTTTTGTTGGCTCTTCCTGCCTTTAGGCGGGAACTGATTCGCATTCTCCTCTGGGGCCTTGCATTTCGGGGGCCGCGAGAGCGCAGCCTGTTGAGGCCACGCCCCCATTGTCAGTCTTAGAAGTCTGCGTCTAAGACTGGTTCTGGACCTGGCTCTTTTTGATTTCTTAAGAAACCAAAAACAGTCACTCCCGAATTTTGGGAGTCTCATAGGTCATTCAAATTCTATGTATCAAGCGCTCTCCTGGTGAGAGCCACAGGACGAGAGAAAGTGCTGAGACGCCCAGGTGTCTCGATACTGCCTGCCAGCTGCTTCAGTTGCTTGGCCGGGTTTCATCCTCGTGTCTTGAACCTCAGGGTTCAAGCATGCAGGATAGCAGACACAGAATTTTCCTTTAAACCTCCTTCTTCAAGGGGTTTCAGCCTCAAAGGAGTTTAGAGTTTGGTAAATTAGTGCTAGTTCACGGCAGACGAGTTCTGCCCTGTCCAGTTCCGATTGCATTCGCGTGATCGGCTCGGCACAGCTTGCTTGGCCCGCCCAGCCCCTGGTCGCATTCACGAGACTGGCTCAGCTGCCCTTCTTACCTCCCAGTCCACCGCATACCACCCTACCGGATCGCATTCGTATGATCAGCTCGATTTGGTGTGGCTCAGCTTGGTTCAGCCCCGCTCAGTTTTTCCAAATCAGGTTCTTGGCACTGTTCGAGTGAACTTTCTGCTCTTCCCAGGAAAGTGCTTTGCCATGGCACAAGCGCTCTTCTTCCCCCTTGTGGCAATAATCACCTTCAGTTGATTATCACTCACGGTCCTCCTCTCCTGCTGGTCTCACTGGCAGGACAGGTAGGGGTACTTTTTCTCTTCACCTGTTTTCTTTTCCTCTCGGTTGTTCTGAGAGGCGCGAGGTGGACAGAGAGATTTCCGGTGAATTTGTCTTTCTTCAGAGTTTGGCTGCATGGCGTGCTTTCGGTTTCAGTCTCCCGATTGTCTCATAGTACAACGAGGTAGCTGAGGAGGGTTTCTTGGGATCCATCAAGATCTCTCTCCAGGGAGAGAGGTTCAGGAGTTTCACTCTTTGGAAGCAGCGAGGGTCTTCCTCTTCAAGTTACGATCACCCTCGTTTCTCAGAGAACTTCGCTCCGATTCGTCAGCGCGAGGATCCTGGGGAGCTGCAGTCCTGTCCTGGGGACAGGACTGCAGCTCCCCCAATGAATAATCTTCTTCATTCGCAACCCTTTCAGTTCCCAAAGAGGCCGAGAGTTTCAGGGGCCACCGCTGCCCTAGCTTGGTAGTGAGAGCATTCTTGACCAAATGAATACTTTTCTTCAGACAAGGAGTTCATTCAGGTCAAGACACCAAGCTCATCCACTGCCTCGACAGATAACGAATTCTTCTTGCCTCGGAGGGGTCTTGCTGACTGCAGGTTGTTCTGACTCTGCTTCATCCAGACTGGGTTCTCTCTCTCTCTGCTTCTCCTTGCCATGAAGGGTATTCTCTTCCGTAATGAGAGGCAGCGATCTTGGAGGACACCTGCTGGTTTCCCCCAGACAGTCTCATGAAGGATCCATGATTCTTCACTTTTAGGTTTTCTCTCCTCGGATACAACCATTTCTGGAGAGAACCCTGCCTTCAGGAGACTGGTCCTGTCCAGGGGTGGGTCCTCCTACACCAGGCGGTAATTCTAGTGCTAAGAAGAAGGACTTTGTCCTAATTTGGATCCCTGGTTTTGTAAGTCCTGAGTTGGCTTGACCATTAGGAATGAACCTTTACTTGGTTCTGCCTTTCTCTTTCGGAGATTTGCCAGATACTGTGGTAATCAAGGTTCGTACTAGGGCACTGCCTTGTCCTTTGGACAATGGCTAAGACAGGCCAGCCCTCCTCAACTCCTAAGAAGTTCCAGGCTTCAGAAGGAGATCATTGAAACACATAGCCCTCTTCTTCTCTTCTGGGAAAATGCACATACCTGTCTCTCTTTCCACCCTCTTTTCCATAAGGAAGGAGGGCAGAGGGGAAGAGAGAAAAAAAGTATCAACTGGGCAGAAGTTTTCCTGCTGCAGATGCCTGGACGAAATGATACTTGTCGAGTCTCTGGTCCTGGCAGCGACATTGCCGAGACCTGGGAATGGATTCCTTCAGGAGAAATATCTATTTCCCTTGGGTCTTGGCAATTCTTTTCATCAAACTTACATCCTGCCTCCTCTCCCATGCTCCCGATTTGGGAAATGCCAGCCCAACTAGAGCTAATCACCTTGGTATCCTGTTATCTTGCAGAAGCTTCCCCATGATGGAGAATGAAGGAGGTCTGCTTCCAGTCCTCCATCCTTCTTTCCTCTTCGAAGTATGAGGAAAGAATTAGGATAATGCTTGATTGAAGAACCTTTGAATATGTATGCTTGCATATTCTCCTCATGTCGTGTGTCTACTCCCAGATTCACCATTTGAGGAATAGGCACACCCCTGCAAGACTTTGTCTTGAAGGTGTGTGACCTAGATGATTAGTACCTTTTCATCAACATCCTGAACTCAAGGCAGCCTGTAGGCCTTCCGAGAATTCAGGATGAGTTTTGTGACAGTCAGTGGTTTAGTTGAACAACAAAACCACAGTAGTGGTATACGTCAGCAAACTAGAGGGAATCGTTTTTTCCTCCTGTTTCATCTGTCAACATTTGCAGGTATTCGAGTGTTCTTTAGCTCACTTGATAGCTCAGTTAGCCAGATACATTCCTGGTGGGGATGTATTGGTAGGCGAGCTTGGCCTCGGGTTTGAGTGATTGGGACGGAATGTGCTCTTCACTCTTTTCTTCACCAAGATTCATGAAGAGACTGCTCAACTGAGGGATCCCTACCGCCTTTCATTTTTCCTCCCAGTGCAACAAAGTCGGTGGTTTTCTCACTCCTTTGTACCAGACCCAGGGGCCGTAACGCTACGGTGAGGCATGCTGTCTTTTTGGGAAACATTGATATCTACGTTTTTCCTGCAATATTTGTCTGTTTCACTAGGGGTTCACGAGCATTGCTCACCCCAAGTTACAGACAAATGCTGGGAGACTTTGCCTTTTGCCTGACCTGATAGCTCTGCTTCCAAGGCATCGAGAAGAGTTCTCCTTGACCCAACCTCCTGTAGCAGTCACACAAGAAGCAGTTCTTCAGGCAGTACATCCCTGTGTGTTCAGGACAGAACTTCTTCTCGGGTCAGTCGCTCTTTAAGTCTGGACTTTTCATCTTCTCCGCTGATGGTTGCTTCTCTCCGTTTCAGTTGTGAAGAACGTAGGCCCTTATATCACCTAGTCTTCTATCTGAAGTAGCCTTTCTCTCCTCAGTCAAGACTTAGCTACTGATGAGAAACTTCTTCGGTCTTGCTGTCCCAGGGAACTGTTCCCTGGGTGGCATGCGACTCGTTTAGGGTTCTTGTCCATGCTTTGCACGCGCCCTTACGAGAGTCGCCAGACAAACATGTTCCCTCTTAGGACCATCTCTCATCTCGCTCCGGCCTTGGTGTAGAAGATGGAAGAACAGGTGAAGGGGTTCAGTACTTTGACTCCTTTTCGGATGTCATAAGTGGACTCCGAATCCATCG
The DNA here is from genome assembly GCF_040412425.1 of Macrobrachium rosenbergii. Taxonomy (NCBI): domain Eukaryota; kingdom Metazoa; phylum Arthropoda; class Malacostraca; order Decapoda; family Palaemonidae; genus Macrobrachium; species Macrobrachium rosenbergii. The sequence goes on from NC_089747.1 coordinate 34,209,970, forward strand.
GCAGCTATTGTTGGGCTCGAGTCCTTTTTATTCCTCTCCTCCTTGGACTTTGTATCGATGATCCAGATTCCTAACGTGGATGTCGTCAACATTTTCGCTAGTACTATCTCTCCCAAAAGAAGTTAAGTATATCTTAGTTTAACCAGACCACTGAGCTGATTAACAGCTCTCCTAGGGCTGGCCCAAAGGATTAGATTTATTTTACGTGGCTAAGAACCAATTGGTTACCTAGCAACGGGACCTACAGTTTATTGTGGAATCTGAACCACATTATACTGAGAAATGAATTTGTATCACCAGAAATAAATTCCTCTTATTCTTCACTGGCCGGTCGGAGATTCGAACTCGTGGCCAGCAGAGTGCCAGCTGAGAACGGAACCCACTCACCCAGCAAAGAACTCTGTCTCTCCCAAGGAAGAAGTGTCTAAGGACACATCTTTCTCCTGGATTCATGAAGTGATCGAAGGAGGTACTCGGCAGCTGGCGACGATGATACCGGTACTTTGAACCCGAGACCTCAAGAAGTCAATGGCTTGGTCCATCCCTCGCATTCCGGAAGTTTCTGTCTGTCTGGAAGCTTTTTTCCTTGGTCCTATGGTGGCTGCTCAACAAGTTGTTTTCTTACCCAGCTCCTTCAAGATGACAAGCAGCATGTCACTTAAGGTGTTGGTTCTGGAAGTGAGAAGGATACTGACAGTGACTGGCCTCCTCCTCCTCCTCCTCCTTCTTTGTCCTCCTACTTTTCCTTCTGGCGTCTGATGCAGTAAGACTACACATCAAGCACCCGTTCTATTTTTCTTCTAGAATAATCATAGGAGCAATTCTGCTCCTTCCTCTGGCAAGGGGAGGAAGGAGAGACTGGCAATAAGGAAAACCCTGTCTCGGGTTTTCCTTATTTCCTCCGACTCTTAGATTCTTCCCAGCCTATTTCGTATGATTTATGTTTTCTCAGTCAGTGAAAAGGTCCAGTATCTGACATTTGATCTTGCAGTTCGTACACACCGATCAATATGTCAGAGGCATGGTACTCCTCTCTCTTTCAGCCAGGGGGAGTAGCCTAGGTGTGCAGAACTCCAGTCAGTGCAAGAGACTTGCTCAGATTCCTCCCTTCAACCAGCAAGTCTTCCTAATGTAAAGGACTGATTGTTTGTATATTGTGTCGGGACATCACAATTTTGAAAAGTAATTGTATTTTTCCTAACTATACAAACCTGAGGTCCTTTACATTATATTTTTATGCCCACCTCATGCCACCTCTCAATCTGAACCTGGGCCAAAAGGCAAACTGGAATGTTTGCATACAGGCAGGCAGATATTCCCGCCTACTTGACGGTACAATAGTTACTACCTGACCACCTTGTTCAAGAGCTTAATGGCTGTGTCCAGGTTCACCGTAAGTAATTCCTAATGGAAAGGACCTCAGGTTTTGTATAGTTAGGAAAAATACAATTCACTTTTGAAAATTGCGATTTTGTTGGCAAACTCAAGCTGAAATGGCCATTCAAACTTATTGACAAGGTAGTCAACTACCGAGAGGCAGGGGGAAGCCCTGCCCACCCATCAGTTTGCTTCTGCTGCCGTCGAGTTCAGATGTCTTTCATGACTCTCTGCCTGACTTTTGCCATTCAAACTTGAATTGATTAAACTTGAGTATTCTTTTCCCTTTTTAGGTCTGCCCTGCATTAGAAGGCATGTTATTATTGTTATTTATTTTTTTTTTTATCACAGTCATCCTATTGGACTGGGTGATATTTATGGTATGGGGTTCTGGGTTGCATCCTGCCTCCTTTGGAGTCCATCACTTTTCTCACTGCATGAGTCCATCAATGAGTGATACTTTCTTCTTATTGTTGTTATTGTTATTATCATCATCATTATTATTATTATTATTGCTGCTTCAGCTGCATTTATTTTGTAGAAGACTTTTTCTATTTTCCTTATTACGGACTTCCCTTCATTGGAGGTGCATGCTAACAGCTCGCCTATATTTGTCATTTCATGGGGGGAAAGTAAACAATCTGGATTCTGCTTTTTATATATATTCTATACAGTTAGAATATTATGACATATAGTTGTTAAACACTTGTTGCCGCAACAATGAATACGACGCAGGAGGCATCGCTCCTACCCATGAATTAGAGAAGAGTAATGCCAAACACCCACCAAATCCAACGAATACCTGAAAATGACAACCCTGAGAATGGAGACGCCCCTGATGAACGAGGCACCCTTCGAGACAACCCTCCGACTACGACAGAAAGTAAACAATGATATCATTCATCCTCCGCCCAATAGCAGCCAAACTACCGATGATGTCAGTCGGCATGACATCATGCAACGGCAGGCCAATGGGAACGCTGGAATGAGTGGTATTCCCAGGTTGCAAAGATCTGTCAGGATCGAGCTTCGCCGCAGAAATTTGGCTTGAAGTTCACCGACTGCAACCAACAAAAATTCTCCGTCCATGACCCCCTGCTGAAGCCCGTGTATAAATTCGGAAGGACCTATGCAACCTGCCAGTCCTCTACTAGCTCCTGCTGGAGAATGACAGAAGAGTCTGTCGAAACGTCGCGGCAACAAGTGTTTAATAACTATATGTCATAATATTCTAACTGTATAGAATATATAAAAAGCAGAATCCAGGTTTTTTACTTTTCCCCCATGAAATGACAAATATAGGCGAGCTGTTAGCATGCACCTCCAATGAAGAGAAGTCCCAAATAAGGAAAGTAGAAAAAGTCTTCTACAAAATAAATGCAGCTGAAGCAGCAATAATATTCAATAAAACCTGTTTAAAAGAGGGTCTGCTGCCAAATTATATTATTATTATTATTATTATTATTATTATTATTATTATTATTATTATCATCATCTCTCTATATCAGGTCCACAATAATATTCAGTGGTGAATTATTCACCACTGAATATTATTCTGGACCTAATGTACTGCATATTCCGTTCTCAATCTAGAGGAGAAAGACCTAATTATTTTTATTATTATTATTATTATTTTTTTATTTTTTTTTATTATTTTTATTTTTATTTATTATTATTATTATTATTAGTAGTAGTATTAGTATTATTAGTATTATTATTATATTATTATTATTAAATAATAATAATAATAAAATAATAATAAAATAATAATAATAATAATTATTTATTTATTTATTATTATTATTAAAGAAGATGAACCTTATTCATATATAACACTCTCACAGGGGCCTTTGACTTGAAATTCAAGCTTCTAAAGAATATGGTGCTCATTAGGAAATAAGAGAAGGTAAAGGGAAATAGAGAAAGAAGAGATCTCACTTATTAACCCTTAGTGGACGGATGCCCTCATGAGAGGATCTAAAACAGGTTTTGGGTGGTGGACAGATCCCCTCTGAGGAGTCTTTAATATTACGCACATATGATTTGGCTGTATCGAGCAGGAAAGGGTTGGGGGGATGTCTGTGCTCCACTGCGGCTCGGCCTTCGGGCCAGGCTAGCACTTCCTCAGCCCCCAAGAAGTCCCAAGAACACCCACCAGGAAGGGTGGGCAATCGTGTCCCTTAGCCCTCTTTCCAGTCCAGTAAAGGGGGCAAGGCAAAGAAGAAGAAGGGGAGCGGGGCAGCGTTCCCCTCAAGCTGCTGCCAGTGGTGGTGGGTTGCCTGTCGAGCCATTGGGCAACATGGCAGCAATACAGAGCTGAGACCTGGGTAGTGGACGGCCTTGGGGGACGTCCCCTTCCAGTCTTGGCCATCCCTCACCAACTCTGGTCTGTCTCCATACCTATGTTCCTAATAATTCTCCATCAACTCCTATTCCTGGCTTCTATGCTTCTGATTGCGCTACCGTAGCCAGCCTCAAGAGTAAGGTTGATTGTAAATTTGATCTAGTAGTTAATACTGTGTCTTAAGTTGGGTGAATTAAGTCCTTGGCGGACGTAAAATGCCGAGCATTAACCCTTTCGCCACTGGGACGCACATTACGTAACGCCTTTTACGGTACAGTAATAAAGACCGCGACGCATTTATACGCTCTTCATCCCTCTTCGAAAAGCAGAGCTGTTTTCTTCAGCTTGGATGGGTTTCAGGCGTAAGTATTGTGTACGAGAGAGGTGCAGAAGCTCCACCCACTATTCATTCTAGCCAATAAGTGTCCGATGGTCGTCGTGGACGTCATATTCATATGGGATATTATAAGGGTATCGTCCAGCAGCACATGCCAGTGCGGCTCAAGCTGTTATGTATGAAACATTGTCATGATCTTGTGAGTAAACCATTTGGATTCAGAAGGCTAAACTTTTTCTCCTTTTGATTGCAGTTATTTTACAGGTTTTTTTATTTTTCAGTATCATGATGTCGGATGATAGTATTTCAGATTCTGGGTAGGAATACCTGCCAGATCTGTCAGATGATTATAGTGATAGTTGTTATAGTTGCTTAGAGGATGACAGCGACACTGAGATTTTAGAAGACATTGAACCCATTGTCGATGAAGGTTGGCAGTTCATAACAGATCCATTTTGTGACAAGCGCCCAGACCCACCCCCGATTTCACGGAGGGTGACAATGGGATCTCTGTTTGCGCACCCGACTTCACCTGCCCACGAGATGCATTTTGTTTCTTTTTTTTGTGATGATGATATTGACAGACTGTGTGAATGGATGAATGCTCAGGCAGAGGGTATTTTTAGGTCAACAGGAAAGTGTACTATGTTTTTAAAACTTCTTTCATTTTTTTACACTAACATGTAATTTTTATTATCATTATTTTTTCTACTACAAGTTGTAGTAGTAGTGGTATTACTGTTGAATTTTTTATTATTATTATTGTTATTATTATTATGATTGTGATTATTATTATTATTATTACCAATGCCATAACATTCATTGATGTATACTAACTGTTTCCGTAAGAAAACTAGTATATACTGCTATTACTACTAGTACTATTTTACTAATACTTTACTACTTTTCTGCTACTTTTATTTCTACTACTTTACTACTATTTCTATTTCTGCAATTACTTTTTCCACTAAATATTCCTCTTTTTCAATATATATATAATATATATATATATATATATATATATATATATATATATATATATATATATATATATATATATATATATGAATAATGTGGTGAAAAATATTCATTGGTATGTACACAATGTTTTCACATAAGAATATAAATGAAAATATGAATAACAGAAAGTTTAGTGGGGAGCAAATGATGACTGATATACTCAGCGGTCTCATGCGGTATGCAAGCGTTATCGGCAGTGCAACAGGCCAGTGGCGAAGGGGTTAAACAAGTGTCGTTATCAGTGGACTCCCCAAGGTTACTGCCTCAAAGTCCACATCTTCTCAAACAGCCTCATCTATGGAACTTCCATCAAGGACTATCTGCTCTACCTCTGACAGGCTTCAGACTATCCGGAGACTCGTCAGAGCAAAAGGCTTTTCAAAGCAAGCTGCGGAAGCTATTTCTAGATGGAGACGTAAGTCTACCAGCTGAGTCTACCAGGCCAAGTGAGTTATCTTCCGCAGGTGGTGCAGCAGCAATAACATCTCGTCTACTAAAACCACTGTAAGCCAAATAGTGGGCTTTCTTCTCTTTCTCAGGTCTCAAGGTTTCCAAAGGACTCTCTCCATTGATTATTAGGGCTATAGAGCTATGCTGGGATCAGTCTTCAAGCATAGAGGTGTAGACTTGGCCTCCAATAAAGACCTAACGGATCTGATTAAGTCTTTCGAGACTTATAAACAGGTCTTCAACAACCCCGTGTCATGGAACCTGGATGTTGTGCTTAAATGGTTAACGGGTCCTGCTTTTGAACTCTCCATACCATTTCATTCAGGAATTTTACTAGAAGACTTTTTCTTGTTGCCTTGGCAACTGCCAAAAGAGTAAGCGAGTTGCAGGCTATAGACAAGTGCATAAGTTTTTCGAAGGGAGATGCTGTATGCAACTTTGTACTTGGCTTCCTGGCTAAGAACGAGTCCGTCTAATTCCTGGCCATGCTCGTTCTCTATTAAAAACCTTATGGATATTCTAGGACCAGAGGGGGAGGAAAGGGTCCTTTGCCCAGTGGGGACACAGGTATTATTTAAACAGGGCAAAGAGAATCAGAGCCCTGCCAGTAACCTCTAGTGTTCTGCCAAGAACCCTTGAAAACCATTGTCTAAGAATGCTGTCATTTTTTCTTTGAAGTCTGATCATCGAGGCACACTCTCAAATAGATAATGATGTCCTACCTTTCTTTAAGGTGAAAGCACACGATATAAAGAGCTGTTGCCACTTCGTATGTCCGTAGGCAAAGTATGTTGCTCTCGACTATCCAACAGTTGACATACTGGAAATGCAGTTCTGTTTTTGCCTTGCACTGTCTTAAAGAAATTGAAACAATGTACGAAAATTGCAATATCTTAGGTCTGTTATTTGTGGCTGGCTTGTTATTGGGGAAGGAAGCATAGGAAGCAACCCTTCCTATCTGTAACTCCTCCTTGAAATTTTGGGTGTCGATTTTTTTTGGGGAGCCTGGGGTTACTTAAACCTGGAGTGCCCACCAGTCTGTGGTAGTGGTAAGATGGTTTTAATCTTTGTTGTTGCTGGTGTTATTAACTATTTTTTATTGGTCAATTTTATTTTGGTACTGCACCCAGGCAAGGACAGCTTTCCTGTTTTGCTTTATGGGTGTTGGAAGTCTCCTTCACTCTAAGGCCCCTCTCAAAAGTAAGGACTTATCACGGCCATTCCTTTAAAGTCACAGGTCAAGATGAGCACAGGCCAAGGCAGTAATCATCTACTGCAGCTCTCTTACTAGGTAAGGTTACAACAAGCATTTTTTCAATGCTAACATTTTTATGTTGCAAATTCATCCTCTTATCTGATTATTTCTGGAACAGAATATGTCCATTTATCCCACCACCTATCAATGTGGGATTCAGTTGTGTAATTACCTGGTAAGTTACATATATGAAAATGGTATTTTCATAATAAAATCAAGTTTCATATATACCTACCAAGTAATTACAAGATCAGAGCCCTCCCTCCTTCCCTCCCCTCTGATGAACATTAAGCACCAAAGTAGTGATGATCGCTGTTACTTTGTACCTATTGTTCCCCGATAGAGGGCGGGGTAGTTGCCTACACTAAATAAACGAATTGCTACCGCGAACTTCAAATTTTTAACTGCTGCACGAGAGGAAAGTATAGCTATGTGATTGCTTGGTAAGTATATATGAAACTTAATTTTTTTATTATGAAAATACCATATCTGCAGGTATTACAGGCAGGAGTTAATTTTATTATGGAAATACCATTTCTGCAGGTATTACAGGCAGGAGTGTAGTCCCAACAAACCACATTTTTCACGTCCTTCTGCCTTTGGGACATTACCCACAAGTCCTTGGACACGTTTTCCTTGCACCCTGTGGTGGCTGCTCATCAAGTTGTGTAGCTCACCTGGCTCCCCTAGAGGGACAGGTAGCATCTTGCCTAAGGTGTACGGTAAGCAAGAGAGAATGTGTGGAGTGGCTGGTTTCCTTTTCTTTTTACCTTTCTGTTTCAGAGGGCAGAGATGCAGGTAGTGAGCCATCACATGCTGGATGGGTGTGTCATGCAGGTGAGTCTAGACAACAATTCCCTGTCCATAATCTATGTAGATTGTTATATGCAAGTCCTCCCCCTCTCTAGCGAGAGGGGAGAGGGTTTGACAGTAAAACAAACCTATTGATTTTACTAGCCTTTTATCGTCTCCGACACTATGGGTTCATCCAAGCCCCTTTTATTTGGGAATAATGAGACAAACTCAAAAATTCAAGCCCAGAAGTCTGGTAGTTGAACATCCTATATGTTCAACATGCCAAATGCATGGGACTCCTTCCTCAGCTCTTCAAGACCAGGAAGAGATTCCAGGTGGGTAGAACTTCCAGTCGGTTCAGGGTTCAGACTCCACCTTCCAATGGGTAAGTCACCTATGTAAGGACCGAAGGTTTATGTTTGTGTGGGAACAAATTGCAGATTTTAAAGTAATTTGTATGTAAACCTGAAGTTCTTTACATTTACGGCTCACCTTAGCCACCCCTCGTTCTGATACCTCGGCCAAAAGGCTAAGTGGAGTGCAGACCAATGAGCGGATGGGGTTTCCATCCTAGCGTCGGTAGCGAACGATCTTGTTTGAAAGTTAACGGCTGTTCCAACTTGCTTTCGCAAGTAAAATTCCTGTGTAAAGACCTTCAGGTTTGTATGTTAGGAAGAATACAAATTACTTTAAAATTTGCAATTTTATATAAGTAACTTGCCGAGTAATTACAGGCAGTTCCTGGTTATCGACCTCTTTGATTATCGGTGATCTGGTTTTACAGTGCTTGTCTAGTGACGGCAATAAATGAATTTTCAGTACCGATCCCCCGGTTATCGATGCTGATCTCCACTTATCGGCAGCGCCAATAACCAGTAATTGCCACTATTATCACAGACTTTGGTTATCTGCGGTTTTCTAACTAGTGCAACAGCTTAATTCAAGAATCACGCAATGCCTCGATTGTTTAGTGCTGGTGACCAGTACCACTCACTAATGGCAGTACCAGGAACGACTTAGCAGATAACCCCATTCTGTTTTTGTCGCCGCGATGTAAACATCGAATACTTGTGGCAGCTTTTTTTCATCATTTGCAGGTTACCTAACCAGATTTCAGTGATGTATTATCGCTATTTTGAGTAACCTTCAAGCCTATACTTTCAGGATCGGTATTTTGTTATTAAGATCTGATTCAAGTTTGTCATTTTTCACAAATTGATTAACCCTTAAACGCCTACTGGACGTATCATACGTCGACTAAAATTGTCTGTTGGGTGCCGAGTGGACGTACCGTACGTCGACTACAAAAAATTTCAACTTTGACTCGACCGAAATGGTCGAAAAACGCAATTGTAAGCTAAAACTCTAACATTCTAGTAATATTCAATCATGTACCTTCATTTTGCAACAAATTGGAAGTCTCTAGCACAATATTTCGATATATGGTGAATTTTTTTTAAAAACTTTTTTCTTACGCACGGGCGGTAACTCAGCCGAAAATTTCATAAATTCTTTCGTCATTTTGTTATAATTTTTGCACTTCTATATTAGCCGTTACATAAAGTTTTATATATAAAAATGTGCGCAATTTCATGTACAATACAGCAAAATACAACCCATGGTTGTAGCTTTTATCAGTTTGGAAATATTTTCATATAAACCACGATAACTGCCAAAATTTCAACCTTCGGTCAAATTTGACTCGACCGAAATGGTAAAAATGCAATTGTAAGCTAAAACTCTTACATTCTAGTAATATTCAATCATTTACCTTCATTTTGCAACCAATTGGAAGTCTCTAGCACAATATTTCGATTTATGGTGAATTTTTGAAAAAAACTTTTCCTTACATCCGCGCCAGAAATTCTTTAAATCACGTTGTCGTAATGTTTGCACTGTTTTTTATTAATCGTTACATAAAGTTTTATATATGGAAATGTGCGCAATTTCATGTAGAATACATCAGAAAATGACTCATGGTTGTAGCTTTTATCAGTTTTGAAATATTTTCATATAAATCACGATAACTGCCAAAATTTCAAGCTTCGGTCAACTTTAACTCGACCGAAATGGTAAAAACGCAATTATAAGCTAAAACTCTTACATTCTAGTAATATTCAATCATGTACCTTCATTTTGCAACAAACTGGAAGTCTCTAGCACAATATTTTGATTTATGGTGAATTTCTGAAAAACAATTTTTTCCTTACGCTCTTGCTACGTAACTCGCCGAACATCTCAGAAATTCTTTTCGTCATGTTGTCGTAATGTTTGCATCGTTTTACATTAGTCGTTACATAAACTTTTATATATGAAAATGTGCGCAATTTCATGTAGAATACAACAGAAAATAGCTCATGGTTGTAGCTTTATCAGTTTTGAAATATTTTCACATAAATCACGATAACTGCCAAAATTTCAACCTTCGGTCAACTTTAACTCGACCGAAATAGTAAAAACGCAATTGTAAGCTAAAACTCTTACATTCTAGTAATATTCAATCATTTACCTTCATTTTGCAATAAATTGGAAGTCTCTAGCACAACATTTCGATTTATGGTGAATTTTTTAAAAACATTTTCCTTACGCTTGCTGTAACTCGGCCAACATCTCGGAAATTCTTTCGCCTTGTTGTCGTAATATTTGCACCGTTGTATAGTAGTCGTTACATAAAGTTTTATATATGAAAATGTGCGCAATTTCATGTAGAATACAACAAAAAATAACTCATGGTTGTAGCTTTTATCAATTTTGAAATATTTTCATATAAATCACGATAAATAGAAAAATTCGACTTTCAGTCAACTTTAACTCGACCGAAATGGTCGAAAACTGCAATTGTAAGCTAAAACACTTACAGTCTAGTAATATTCAATCAATTAGCTTCATTTTTCAACAAATGGGAAGTCTCAGCACAATATTTCGATTTATGGTGAATTTTTGAAAAACATTTTTTCTTACATCCGCGGCGTTACGCATTCATGCATCATTTTGTGATAATATTTTCTCTGTGTTGCTTTGATCGTTTTAAAATTTGTTATATACCAAGATCATCGCAATTTAGTGTACAATACAACTAAAAAAATTAACTCATTAGCTTTAACCGTTTTGCTTACAGCGCGATTTGTATACAGTACAATTATATACGATTTTTTTTTTTTTTTGTGCTGTCATATATTCCAATATTTATATATGATAATGATATTTTTTTTCATTTCTGATGGTTGCATACTAAACTTCAGACAATGACAAAAAAATGAGCCAAAATGAACTCTTAATCTTAAAAACTAAGCGTGCTGTGATTTTTTGAAAAACTTTTTTCCGCTTCGGCGATAACTCACCAACGCACGCATACGGGAGACGTTTTTGTAAATAGGGCTTCGGCGTTAAAGGGTTAACTACTTCCTTGATTTCTACTTGGTAAATAGAAAATCTGCTACTAGTGATATAGAAGCAGTCATTGTCCACTTAACCTAGCATAGCTGGGCTATAGACTGTTTGCCTGAGTAGAGATAACTTAGGCAGACTAACATGAAGAGCAAAAGTTACTTAAAATATCGGCTGAAGAATGCTTGATTTTTCAGTGAGTAACTGTCTTTGCCAAGTAGCGCAATACAAACTTTATGTTCGCTACCACTGCCAAGTAGCATAATAAAACGTAAACATTGCATTTGCTACCATCTTTGCCGAGTAGCATAACAAAATGTAAACACTGCATTTGCTACCATCTTTGCCTAGTAGCGTAATAAAACGTAAACATTGTGTTAGCTACAGGACCAATATTTTCGCTAATGAAATATCTGCAAGTCTCAAATAATGTTGTTTAGGAGTTGAGATTTGTATGTATGATGGTGCTCTGTATACTGTACAGTAACACCCCGAACTTGCGTGAATTCACAGACACACAAACATTTGCGAATACTGAGAAACCCTGCAAAAGTGTTTAATTTTTTATGTAATTTATAGGTTTTCAAGCTTTTGTGTGTAAATCAGATAACATTAAATAATAAAAGTTATAATCTCTCTCTCTCTCTCTCTCTCTCTCTCTCTCTCTCTCTCTCTCTCTCTCTCTCTCTCTCTTTACTGAGATGAGAGAATTTTTATGGTACATGTATATATATATGTTTATTTGTTTTGTATGATAAATAAATTTTTTACCTAATAACTGCTAATTTTCAGATATAAATAAGATTAATAAGATTAAATAATAATAATAACTGTAATTAATAAATAAGATTAAATAATAATAATAACTGTAATTACAAAATTCGTATTATTTTAAACAAACAAATTCTTCCCCTCATCTTTTCTAAGACGCTCAAAGGCAAAATCTGTCAGACATGTCCATGTAACATGACAAGAAGGGGGAGTGTTGCTGGTTAGGGGTCAGAGAGTCAGTCTCTCTCTCTCTCTCTCTCTCTCTCTCTCTCTCTCTCTCTCTCTCTCTCTCTCTCTCTCTCTCTCTCTCTGTCCGTGATAATTCATAAAAAAATTCACGGGTAAGTAAGGACAATTGTTATCTCTCTCTCTCTCTCTCTCTCTCTCTCTCTCTCTCTCTCTCTCTCTCTCTCTCTCTCAAAGTTAGCCAACCCACATATTACTGTTTCTCTGTCTTTAACTGTACAGTAGATAATTTTAAATTGGTCTAATTTACCTCTACCATCTACAAACTGTAAATGCACCATTCTAAAACATAGAGACATAGAGCATTTCAGAACAAAGAGAAAGAGGCTGAATAAAGAAGTTTTTAAAATGAGGTTGAGAAGACTTCTAAAAATAGATTGGTGGAAGGGGGGGAGAGAGAAATATAGTATACTAATCTTCACACTCCTATATTTTTACGTCAACCATTTATTTCTTTTTAAGGGTAATGTATTAAGCTAACTTTTAAGTGAAATTACAGTAACTAAAAATTTCATTTAAAAATTAGTTTAATACTGAATTTCCATCTTTTGATATCTAATGCAAGAATAACTTTCTCTCTCTCTCTCTCTCTCTCTCTCTCTCTCTCTCTCTCTCTCTCTCTCTCTCTCTCATGTTATTCTCTGTCTGTCCATAATAATTCATAAATAATTAAACTTGATATTCCAAGTAAGGACAATCTCTCTCTCTCTCTCTCTCTCTCTCTCTCTCTCTCTCTCTCTCTCTCTCTCTCTCTCTCTCTCTCTCTCTCTCTCTCTCTCTCTCTCTGTAATAATTGATAAATAATTTCTCTCTCTCTCTCTCTCTCTCTCTCTCTCTCTCTCTCTCTCTCTCTCTCTCTCTCTCTCTCTCTCTCTCTCTCTCTCTCTCTCCTGCTCATAGTTAGCGCTCACGCATTTTTACAACTTTTATTTCTCTGTAGTCTTCATTTGTACAGTAGATAGTTTAAATTGATCTAATTTTACCTGTACTGTCTACGAAGTGTAAATGCGCTAATGTAGCAAGTACATTCTAAAACATAGACATAATAACTAAGAGTTGTATCAGTTCAAATAAAAAACACTGTTCATGAAAAACCATTTCAGAAAAGAGAAAGAGACGTAGAATAAATATAATTTATTAATAAAATGAGGTTGAGAATACTTCTAAAAATAGATCGGTCGGAAGGGGGAGAGAGACAGAAATTCTCTTCCAACTCTCTATTTTTGTCAACCATTTCTTTTTTTAAGGGTAATGAATTAAGCTAACTTTTACATGAAATTACAGTAACTATAGTTTCATTTAAAAGTTAGCTTAATAATTTGGGAGTATGATTAGGGTCATATTTAATGTTTAAACTTTAGAAATAAGCATTTATTAGGATTTTTAGAGACTATGCCAAACTTACACGAAAATTCGCCTTGCACAAGGGGTTCTGGAAGCTAGCCTCGCGGAAGTTCGGGGTATGACTGTACTTCAGAGAATTAATTAAACACCTTATTACACTTTCCTTTGCAGAGAACTGAAAAAGCAGAACATAGTAAGGAGAGGAATTGTGCTTATTTTGGTTGCGCTGGACAACCTGGGAGCACCCAGCACCCGGCACCAGCTCCTGATCATCTGGCACCTACTCTCCCCACATCCAATTTTTTCTCCTGCTACTAGACCTCTAATTTTACACACGGGTGGTCGCCCCCTCAGTCAAGCCTGTTGCCAGTCCCAGGTATTGACAGACAGCCACTGGAAAGGCGTCTTACTGGATGTGGCTTACTGGATGTGTAGTGGAGGATGTGGCTATCCGGCCCCATCAAATCTCCTAAACACGGTCCCGGTCAGACCCCTAAACCTGGGAGGAGGCATACTGTTGGTCCATGGGAGTCTGTAGGGGTTTTGCCCTTGGGTAGTTACTCCTCAGTTGATCCTGCTGTCCAAAGGTCTCGACGGATAGCCATTTGAAAGGTGTCCATGGGGATGTGCTTTCTTTGTCCTCTAGTGATAAGGATCCCAGTGTGGACAAGCGGCACCAATGGTTTTTTTTTTTTTTGGGGAGGGGATTCCAGAGTGGACAGATACAGATCCTGTGTAAACTAATGTTGTTGATGGCACTTTTCTGGCATATCTCGACCTTGGAGGAGTCATATCTTCAAGTTGTGAGCACCAGTAATTGGCACCAAATGCTCTTCCAATCTGAGCACCCAGCAGTGTCTGAGGGGACAGAGTCTAAGCGCCCAGTGCCCGAGAGTCCACTTGTATCCTAGTGTCCGAGTGTCCACCTCCGAAAGTGCCTGGTGGCCACCGAGCGCCCAGCATCTGATCATCCACCTGTCCATTTGGCGCTAGCTGTCAGGCATCCAGCGCCAACCTGCTAGGGCCTGGCACCAGTTCTCTTTGGTTCAGCGCTTGACTTTTGAAGTACATACTGTTGTTCTGCCTTGTGCGCCAGTTCCGATTACACACGGACCAAGTCCACCCCCAGACAAGGACATCTGTGTCCGAGTTCTAAGCCTGTTGGTGGAAGCTTCCTTCTTTGGTTGTTTCCTAGAAGTCTTTCAAGATTGAAACTGGGCTTTTGTTGAAAGGAACAAGACAAGTGTCTTTTGTCTTTCCTCCCTCTAGTGCCTGTTTGCAACTCGTCCTCCAGTTTTCATCCAATTCCGAGGTTTCTGGCAAAGACTGAAAACACCATAAAGTTGTTTACAGCCACTGAAGATATTCATGTTGATGAGTGCCGTACTCTGCTTCCTGTCAGTGGTAAGAAAGCTAGCCTCTCTTGTCCTTATTGCAGTTTCACTCTTTATTGAACGACCATAATTGGGGTCCAAACAAAAGAGAAATGCTTTGCACCTTCTCAGACCTGTTTTCCTGTGCGGCATCAATTCCCAAACACCTGGGTTCATTCCTGAGCTCCGGCACCAACTTCATAGCACATGGCGCCGTCTACCAGGCGCCCGGCACCTGTTCTAGAGTGCTCGACAATATCTTTCTAGTGCTCGGATGCCGCCGCCAAACACCTAACTTCGCTTGCAGTTATGGAATTCTTCAAGCCTTTCATAACTGCTCCAGATATTATTTTCTTCCATGAACAGTTCCGCACATGTTCTCTTTCTGTACGAGGGTGTCGTCAAAGCCCACACAAGGCGTTATTGAGTTCAGTAATGTCGAGTCCGCACGCATATCGATGTGTCCTCATGCCTGTCTTAGAGTCCGCAGAGTCGGCAGCTAGTCCACAAGGTTGTCTGCAATTCTGCACATGGATCTACAATTTCACTCTTTTTCACTGCATGGTCATCAGCTAAAGGCATGTCCCACAACCCCTTTTTTCCGTCAGTTAGAAGATGATGTTCAACCAGAGACGAACCAGACAACCCCTTCCTTCAGTCTTCGTGTATATTGAATGAAAACATCAGAGATGTAGGAAGCACCCTTCCTTGTCCCCACTAGACTCTGGGAGCCTCTTAGGCCCTTCTTACGGGACAGGGTCTTCCCAGGTTGAGGATCTGTGCTTCAGCCTCTCTACAGCACAAGTCTTTTATTTGACTTTTTTTTTTTTTTTTCTTCCCCGGGGTATGAATATCAGTCCTCACCTGGATGACTGACTTCTTCAATTCCCTTCAATATAAGTGTGCGAAGGTTTTTTGATCTCAAGTCCACCTGGGGCAGGGAAACTCAGCCGGACACCTTTGTGTTTTCTCACAGCCCCTAATCAAGTGGGAACTACAGTGGAAGCTGTCCAAACATTTACTTTTGTAAGGGAAGTTCCTTCATCCTTGAGCCTAAACCTGGTTTTGAACATCTCAGATCCAGAGTATGCTTTTGGACATTGTAGTGGTTAGAGCCTTCCCAGTGGGCTCTTGTCTACTCAGCCTCATGGAAGTAGCGGCACAGTTCCTTTTACAACAGGAACAACCCACATGGCTGTGGCAGGTGGTCCTAGTTCATCTGTTGTCCTTAAAGAA
The DNA here is from genome assembly GCF_040412425.1 of Macrobrachium rosenbergii. Classification (NCBI taxonomy): domain Eukaryota; kingdom Metazoa; phylum Arthropoda; class Malacostraca; order Decapoda; family Palaemonidae; genus Macrobrachium; species Macrobrachium rosenbergii. The sequence goes on from NC_089747.1 coordinate 34,225,905, forward strand.
TCAGTAGTAGCTCAGGATGCATCTTCTCAATTCTGTCTCTGAATCAGGAAGTAAGAGAGGAATGAACTCTGTTGCCAGAGTCAGCTGGTGTGGACTAACTGATCCAATGCCCCAGAACAATGCATGTGGAGAGGGTGTTCAAGTTCAGGGGGTCCCCCATAATTGATCTGTTTGCAACAAGATTGAACAGAAAACTTATAGTCTTCTCTTCCTCAATCCCAGACCCAGGGGCAGTGATGTAGGATGCAATCCACCATCCTTGGGACAATCTAGATGCATACTTCTTTCCACCCTTAAACCTCCTCCGCAGGGTGATTAACAGAGAGTTTTGTCACCCCAGGTTTTTAGATGACTTATTGGCCACATGCCAAGTGGTACGTAGATCTGCTGACACTCCTGGTCAAGGCACCAGGAGAGTTTCCCCTAATTCTCACCGTCCTGTGTCAACCATACATTTGTGGTACCATCTGGCAGTTCAGTCTTTCTGCCTTCTTAGGTGGAGGTTATCCTATGAAAGAGAGGGGCTTTTCTTGCAGGGCAGTGACAGATGTTTGAGTACCTCTGCCAATTCTCCACAAATGTGTAGAAGGGAAATGGGCCATCTTTTGCAGTTGGTGTTGTAAAAGGGGTTGCTCTCTGCTCGGAGTGTCTGCTCACTGGTTCACAGACTTCCTCATAAACCCTGTAGGGAAATTATATGGCCTGTGCATCTTTTCTTGTCCAGCATTTTGAGAGCTTCCTGTCTTTCTCTTTCATCCCAGAGTTAGTAGTTAAGACTCGGAACCTGTCAGTCTGGGTGAGAGGTTTGAGAGTTTATTCATCCCCTCCCTCAGAGAAAATGGAGCATAACATTTGCGGGTGGAAACCAACTCAGATACTGGCAGGGACTATGCCTTTCCTTAGGGGCAAGTCTCAGTATAAGAAAGGCAGTGGTTGTAACCCAGTGGAAACAGATAAATTTTTCATTAACCTCATAGGTCCCAGCACTTGGCCTTTGGGCCAGATTTTATACCCCATTCCATTCCATTCCATTCCATACATAAACAAACTAGAGCCTTCCATATATATTGTACCCACCTGAACATCTGACTCTCACTGCAGCTGAAGGAAAAAGTAAGTTGTAAGATGAAGTATAGTGAGGTGTTAGCCCCCTGTTACCCTCATCTCCACCAGTTACCTACCTTGTTAAGAAGATTCAGTAACAGTTCCAGCTTGTGCTGAAGGATATTACATACATGAAAGGTTAACAACTGTACGCTGTTGGTTGAGCAGCTCTGATTTGAGTTTTGCTGGATGGTTGCATCTTTCACCTTTGGTGAAGTATTCATTCGTGTTGGCAGCATACCATTTATTAGCTTAGCTAGTTGATTATTCAGATTTGTGACTTATTGTGACTTTGTATGTGAGATTCTAGCATGTCTTGTATTAGGTATTGCAGCAAAGGCTGTAATACTAGACTTACTTCTGCTAAGTATGACTCAGACACTTTGTGTTGCCATTGTAGAGGGCAAATATGCTCATTTGAACTTGAATGTGACGAATGCAAAGACTGGGATCAGGGTAAATGGAAAGTTTTGGAAGCACACGTAGATAACTCCAAAGGGGCAGACAGAAAAAGGCGGCTGCTAGAGTCAAGGGTAAAGGTTTAGCTAGTCAGGTTTCTACTACGAAATCAGATATTGCTTCTCAACCTGTGCCTTCTACACCTCTACCTGTGTTCTCCCCAATCACCAGCCCTCTTGACTTTTCCTCAAACTCCATTACCTGGCTCCCATTTTCTGAACCCAGTGCCATCACCAGCCTAGACAGGTATGCATAATTAGTGTTGGTGCATTGGAGGAGGTGAGTACTCGTCCCACCGATGCTCCTAGACAAGGTCAATGTTAGACTACCTTGAACCTGGGAGGAAGCAAACCAGAAGTCCAAGGGAGGTTGGTGGGGTTTGCCCACAGATAGTTGCCCCCTCAACTGAGCCTGTTGATCGAACCCAAGACTTGGCAGATCGCCTTTGGAAAGGCATTCATACAGATGTGCATGCTCTGTCATCCAGTCATTTGGACACCGGTGCAGACAGGGGGTGTAAACAATTTTCAAAAGTGTCAAGGCCATTGAAAAGGCATGCTCCTTTCGCTGAGCGTGCTTCCATGCTCCTGTGTAAGATTCCCAAGGAACAAGCACAGTCCTCTTCCCTCCTGCGGGTTGTGCATAACACTTTGGTGATGGAGAGCCAGTCTTTAATGCAGCATTCCTCATCCAAGTTGTCCGAACGCTCAGGGTCAAAGTGTTATGTGTCCAAACACCCAGTGTGCGAATGCCTAACTTCCAGTTCTGATCAGCTTGTGCATGACACTTTGATGACATTGAGCTGCTCTATGACTCAGCATTCCTCATCCAAATTGTCTGAGCATCCAGCAGCCGAGCGCCTGGTTTCTGAATGTGTAGTGTCCAACCATTCTGTGTCAAAGCGCCCAACTTCTGAACGTCCAACTTCCGAGCCCACAGTGTCCGAACACCCAATGTCCGAGCGTATGGTGTCCAATTGCCCAGTGTCCGAGCAATCAGGTTACAAGCACTGTGAGAGCTGTTAATCAGCTCAGTGGTCTGGTTAAACTAAGATATACTTAACTTAATTTTTACAAGCACTGTGTCCGAGTACCCAGTTTCCGAGCGCCATGTGCTAGAATTCTTGCCTTCGGTACGCTTGGCCCCAGAAGCCAAATGTTTGGCGCCAACGCCTATTGTCATGAATCCTTCGTTGGAACATCCTCGGGCTTTTACAAAAGCAACCTGCTGCTATACAAGATCAGGCGGACTTAGCTCCTCCTCCCATTACATCAAATGGGGAAGCTGACAAAGAAGCTGTTGATCAAGATCATTTTACATCAGCGTGTTCGGCCCTCTTGAGATACTTCCTCTTCTGCTATTGAACTTTCTTCTCTCCAAGGGCCCCTGTCATCACCTGGTTCGGTCTCCATGATGATACAGCCAATAGAGGCCTCTGGACTACTGAAGATGGTCCTCTCTTCATCCTCAAGGAAGGCATTAGCTGGCATTGACAGTTAGAAGGAAAGAGGGAGCTGAGTAAAGCGGTTTTCAATGTACCTACCCCGTCAGTTGCTAAGGAGGTACTATCCATTGGGGAAATACCTTTACTGGGAGTTTCTGCCTCCTCCCAAGGGGACCTCCAGCCTTGTGGACGCAATGCGGAGATCGGCTCTTAACTCCGCTAAGATTTGTTCACAGCTTCGGAATTAGACAGTTTTGCGAAAGACGTTTTTTCAAGTCTTCGAAGTATTCAGCTTCCCAGACTGGACAATCGGGCACTGGCCAAGAAAATAGAAGACTGTAGTACACTTCAAGAGGACTTTGCTGTGGAATGGCTGGGAGTACTCTCGTGCGCGGATAAGGCCATTAAGGATGGCTCCCGGGAGCTGGCTACCTTATTCTCCAAGGGGGTTCTTAAGAAAAGGGAACTATGGTGTATCTTTACCTCCAAAGGTGTTACTCCTTCTCAAAGATCGGCCCTCCTGTTTGCACCTTTAGATTGGGCAGCCTTATTCCCAAGAGCTACAATAGAACAGATCGCGTCTGACTTACAGAAGTAGTCGAGACAGGACCTTTTGTTGCAGTCAACAAGGCCTACCAAGGAACCAACCTGTGGCACTTCAGTCTCGTTCAGCATGAGAACTGCCCCTCCCCATTGCAACAGCAGCCCTTTTGAGGTGGGAGAACCAAATTTCAGCCTCTCCTGCGCTCAAATCTGCAATCAGTCCAGCCAACCAAGAATTCGTCCTCTAAACCGGCTTCTCACAAGTGAGGTTCCAGTCCTCCCTGTTCCCATAGGAGCCAGGCTTATCCAGTTTTGGGACAAATAGGAAGCCAGGAATGCAGAACCCTGGATAGTAAAAATCTTATGAGGGCTATGCCATCCTGTTCAGGGAAAAACCTTTGACATCCTCGCCCATCAGCTTAACAGCCTACTCGGAAGACTCAGAGAGGTTTTTGGCCCTGAAGGAAGAAGTATCATGGCCACTCAAGAAAAGAGCTGTGGAGTTGGTCAAAGACATAAGCACAGAAGGGTATTACAACCTACTGTTCATCATTCCCAAGGTTTCGGGAGGTTGGAGACCAGTCCTAGACGCCAGTGCGTTGAACTTTTTTGTGCAGACCACCAAGTTCAAAATGGAAATGAACCATTCAGTCCTGTCAGCCATTCATCAGGGAGACTGGATGGTAATGATCGACATGGAGGATGTGTACTTCCATATCCCAGTACACCTGGACTCAAGGAAGTATCTGTGGTTCATATTCCAGGGCAGGGCCCTTCAATTCAGGGCTCTTGTGTTTTGGCCACTACAGCTCCGCAAGTATTCACCTGTGTTCTCGTCCCTGTAGCAAGATGGCTCCATCTCATGGGGATCAACATCTGTTTATATCTGGATGACTGGCTACTACACTCCCCATCGAAGAAAAGATGCACATAGGACCTTCAAAAGACTGCTGCTGGCCCAAGAGTTGGGTCTTTTAATCAGTGTCCAGAAATCCCAGATTACTCTGACACAGTCGATTCTTTATTTGGGGATGAGGATTGATGCTCTACTTTTCAGCCTTTTCCGTCCCACAAAAGGCTTCAAGACTGCGTGAAGAAAGTAAGAAAGTTCATATCTTGGCCATCATGCACAGCCAATGAGTCTGCTGGAGACACTCGTCCATCGAGAAGTTTGTGCCCTTAGGAAGGTTACATACAAGAGTCCTACAATTCTTCCTAAAGGCCGGTTGGCAGAGGAAAACTCTCCCAGACTCCTTCATGTTCCACATCACTCCCGAGATCAAGGAGGATCTTTGGTGGTGGCTGGCAGAGGAGAGGTTCTCAATAGGAAAGTCACTGTACCCGCTGAACCCCGACCTGACATTGTACTCAGACGCGTCGGATCAGGGTTGGGGTCACTTTTGAATGACATGGAAATATCCGGGAAGTGGTTGTCGGAAGAGAAGAAATTACATATAAATGTAAGGGAATTGAAGGCGATTCACTTGGCCCTTCAACATTTTGCAACCGAGACTTACGGCAAGACAATCACAGTCCACTCGGACAACACGACCACATTGGCCTACATAAAAAATCAGGGAGGGACTCATTCCTTCTCCCTTTACGAAGCTGTGAAGAATCTTTGGGCAGAGATCAAGCGTACCAGGATAATAAGTCACTTCAGCCAGGGAAAGTTAAACATTCTGGCGGATGAGTTAAGTCGCTGCTAACAGGTCCTTCCGATGGAATGGACACTGAATCCACAGGTGTGCACCGACCTGTGGAAACTGGGGAAAACTCTTGGTAGACCTGTTTGCGACGTCGAGGAACCATCGCCTCCCCGTCTACTGTTCTCCAGCCCCAGACCCTCAGGCATGGGTAATGGATGCCATGCTCCAGGACTGGTCCGACTTTGATGTCTTTGCCTTTGTCACCGTTTAGCATGGTGAGGGAAGTCCTAAACAAGTTCATGACACTTGTAGCTCTGCTTTGGCCACAGAAGGAGTGGTTTCCGGACCTTCTCAGTCTCTTAATAGACTTCCCAAGACTTCTCCCTCAGAAGAGAAACCTTCTAAACTAGCCTCACTTCCATGCAGGCTTATCCGCTCTTGCTCTGATGGGCTTCAGACTGTCAGGGAGCTTGTCAGAGCAAAGGCTTCTCAAGAAAAGCTGCAGAAGCAATGGCCAAGTGCAGATGTCAGTCTTCTGCAAATGTCTACCAGACAAAGTGGACAATCTTTTGTGACTGGTGGCGAAGACACAGCGTATCATCTTCTAAAACCTCTGTAGCACAGATCACTGATTTTTTAATATTGTGAGGTCCTCTCAAGGCTGGCCACCTGTACAGTCAGAGGTTATAGATCTATGCTAAACTCAGTGTTTAGACATAAAGGTCTCGCATTGTCTGCTAATCAAGATGTAAGCGATCTAATTAAGTCCCTAGATACTTCCAAGCAAGAGAAGTCTACGTCAGTTGCCTGGAATCTTAGATGTCCTTAAATGGCTCTCCGGCCCAACATTTGAGCCCCATCATGCTTTATTGCTGAGAGATTTAAACAAAAAGGCCCTCTTTTTAGTTGCTTTAGTTACAGCAAAGAGGATCAGCAAATTATGGGCCTTCAGTAAGCAAGTGGGTTTTTTGCAAGGAGATGCAGTCTGCTCATTCACACTTGGATTCCTGGCAAAGAACAAAACCTTGTCTGACACTTGGCCTTGTTTGTTTACAATCAAGAGCTTGTTAGATATCCTTGGGCCAGCAGACCCAGAGAGAACACTGCCCAGTTGGAGCTGAAAAAAAAAAAAAATGACCACTATCTAACAATGCCTTGGCCTTCTTTTTAAAGTGTTATTTCAATCACACTTGAAGATTCAAGAAGACGATCTCTCTATTTTTAAAGTAAGAGCTCATGAGATGAGAGCAGTCACCATTTTGTTGGCTTTTAAGAAAAACTTGTCACTCCTCACGATTCTCCAATCAACTTGTTGGAAGTCAAAATCAGTGTTCGCCTCCCATTATGTGCACGATGTGGAGACAGTCTATAATAAATAATTGCAGTACGTTAGGCCCTTTGGCTGTGACTGGCATGGTATTGGGGGAAGAAGGATAGTGGATATATCTTCCAATCCTCTATCTCCTCACCTTGTTAAAGGATGCTGAGTTTTGTGATGCCGGGGGGTGCTGTGTACCTGGAGTACCCACTAGTCCTTTGTTTTTATTGCTTGGGTGATGGTTTTAATATTGTTTGGTAACAGATGTTTGGTTGTATTTATTGTACTGCGCCCAGGGCAAGGGCATTTATTTTGTAGGGCCTTGTCAGTCTTCTGAGTATTCCTTGACTGCAAGGTTCTCCCGCTGAAGTAGAGATGACTCTTGGCTTTACTGCTGCGTCACTACAGGTTGAGATGAGCGCCAACCAGAGGCAGCATCTACCTGCTGTAGCTCTCTCACCCACCAGATAAGGTTACAACAAGCGTTATATCAATGCCAGCCACATTTCTAATTCAAATTCATCTCCTTTATTGAGTGTTTTTGGATGGAAAATGTCCATGCTTCCCACCTCCTGTCAATGTGGGATTCAGCTATGTAAGTACTGGTAAGTTACTAGTATAAAAATTACATTTTTATGATAAAATAAAGTTTCATATATACTTACCAAGTAACTACATGATCAAAGCCCTCCTACCTCCCCTCTCATGGGCATAGGGCACAAACGAATTGGGCTCTTCAGCACTTTTGTACCTATTCTTCCCCAGTAGTGGGTGGGGTCTAGTTACCTTCACTAAAACAATAGTGCATTACCTCGAATTTCGAATTTAGAACTGCCACAGTTAAGTGAAACTATTAGCTATGCAGTGACTTGGTAAGTGTATATAAAACTTTATCATAAAAGTGACATTTTTTTTTTATAACACTAAGCACAAACAAGTAATGAACTTTAGTTAAGAAAAAGTAAATAAAATTGAGCCCCTGGTAGTACTATAGTAAAAGATTTTTCCAGAGATTTTTCTGTCAAATTTCAGGTTTATGTGACCTTAGCTGTTAAGCATCAGTCAAGGGAGATTCCAGCAGATGACTTGAACTCCCCCTACCCCTATTGTGGTAAATGTTAATATTAATAATCATTGAATTTGATCCTCTTCATGAAAATACATTCTTTGTGTTTATTGTTTTTAAGATGGGTGACTCGGATGATGAGTACGAACGCCGCAGGCGGGACAAATTCAGGGGTGAGCGAGACTACACTAGCAGTAGCACAAGAGACCGACGGGACGACAGCAGACGAGGAAGAGATGATTGGTCTGATAGGTACTGTGTATGGCACTCTTCATGACCATTTTAGAATTAAAAGATACAGTATAAACCTTTATCAGTGATAGTATACCATAAGGATTGTTGAATGCCATTTGTTCATATGGAAATACAAACCAACACCTTTTATGTAAAAGTATTCCTCATCATGACCTGAAATTGGTTGTTGAAACCTGGCAGTGAGGTAGTTAACTGGATGTAGAGGTGGTGAATGGGTTAGTATCCTCGCTGACCTGTCATTGTCAAACACTTTTCCCTCAGCCACCATGAAGTAAGACCATCTTGTTGCATTACTGCTGACTTTTAAGCTGGAACTTGTGTGTTTGAGTGTTTTGTTTACTTTATCATGGAAAAAGTGTATACTGTATAATAGAGGTGTGAAGGGTGTGGCGAGTGTAAGTGACTTCATACCTTCTATTTAGGATCCCCACTTGTCACTGCTCCTCTGTATGTGTAGGATCTGCAGCTGTCAGAAATGTTTAGGTAGAGGAAGGCAAGTAACATTAGCCTACCATTACCTCCTCCCCCCCTCGACATGGGACCACCTTGATGTGGTGAGGGGGCTCTTGAACCCCAGAAGTTTGTTCCCGGGCTTGAGCCCCAAGAGTCCCATGTATCATTATATATTCCTTTTGATAAATTTTTGAGGAATTTTCCACATTTGCTAAAATGTATTGGACCTTATAAATAGGAAAAGATATCATACCTGGAATTGGATTTATATCCAAAGCCAAATAGTGGGAACTGTGGTAGGACCATCAACTACCTGATAATGTTTGGACCTGAGATATATCAGATTAATAGCTCAAGGGCAGAACTATTATGCAGGGCTGGGCCACAGATTCCAGGGGTCTTTTTCTGGGGATAGGACTCTTGGCATTCTATCCTATTTGCCCATATGATTAGGGTGGGGATGATTGTATTCATGTAATACCCTCGGTCCTAGCAAGCACATTTGGTTTACGCTTGGGCCACTCTAATCATGTTGTGCCATCCCCTGTAGGGTAGGGTAGGGGGTGGGCATGTGGGAGTCAGCTCTCACGTGTGCCATTAGTAGAAAAATAAACTCCATGAAAGGCTGATGATATCTTTTTAAAGTTTTCAGTTTTTTTTTTTTTTTTTTTTTTTTTTTTTTTTTTTTTTTCCAAGTAGAAATAAAGAATTGAGTACCCAAGGACCCCTTGGTGATAATGTTTCAGCACAGGTGATGACCTCTGCAACCTCCACTGACAACCTTTGTCTGGAAAAATCAAAGAAACCTTCTAGTGTAATAACACTGAAACCCTATGCTCCAGTACAGAGCAAAGGGAAATTGAGCAGAAATGTATGTGAAATAGGACCAGGAATATTTCAAACCTCATATGATGAATATTTGATTTAATCTGGAAGATTCTAGTTGCAATATTTTAATGTACAGACATGAAGTGTTGTGGCCTAGAGCCCAAAATATCATTTGAAGGTCAAGGAAAACACAGTAGAATCAACCTTAGCAAAAGAAAGTGAAAGACTGAAAGCATTACAGGTATTATCCTACTTACGAGGGAGTTAGGTTCCAAAAAACCCATCGTTTGTTGAAAAAAACGTATCTCGAATATAGCATAGCCTGCACTAGGGTATTCAGTATCATGTACAGTAGTCCTTCTTTTTACAAGGGGGTTTGGTTCCAAAGACCCCCATGCAAAAGGAAATCCGTGTATACCGGTTTTGGTCCAGGTAAGTATTTAATTTTCTTGGTAATCTCAACAAATACAAATATTATGAGCAAATTATTTGAAATGTGTCATGGAAAGCCATTAGTTTGTGTGTTGAAAAGCCTTTTGACCTTTTTAAAGTGCTTTTATTTATGCAAGTTATAAAATATTTTACTTTGGATGAATTTTATAAACACGATGATCAACAATCATCTCCTAGGCTAGCCACAACTACGACCAACAACTAGGCTACTCGTATTGCGCAGTTATTTTTAAATTTTCATGGAAATCATTGATTTTGATTGATGAAAACCTTTATTATGCTATTAAAATGCTTTCATTGTCATTAGTTATGAAATACTATAATCTGCATGAAAATATTTTCATACTGATGCTTACCTCCAACCCCAGCTTTCAGGCTACTGTTAACAACTATTGTTTTGTGGAAATTATTTGAACTGTTTCATGGAAATATTATTTTGGCTAATGAAAATCTTATTGTCTTATCAAGATGCTTTTATTTATAAGAATTATATATACATTAATGATGGTAAGATGAAAACAATTAATATCGATGCACGAGAACAGTATCACTCCCTCTCGTAGGTTACAGACAGTATTGTGTGGGGTGGCATCGTTCGTCATTTCTCTCTCTCTCTCTCTCTCTCTCTCTCTCTCTCTCTCTCTCTCTCTCACCTCCACCTTGGGTTGAAGGGGGGCAAGCCACACTTCTCTGACACACTCAGCAAACTGCAAAAAAAAAAAAAAACAGACTTAACTAGTGTACTCCTTCCTGACATACAAAAAAAAAAAAATCATAACAAGAAAAACGAAACAACCAATTCACACAAACCATCTTTCATGATACAAACCCAAACTTAGCCTGCCAGAGAGTGGGATATGCTGCAGTACCCCAAGACAAAATTATCAATTCTCTCTACCTGATAATGCTTCGGTATTCAAAGCAGAGTTGTGTGCAATTGCATCAGCCATAAAAATAATTGAAGAAACATCATTCAGTAATTTTGTGACTTTTAGTGACTCAAGAAGCTCTATAGAAGGTATTCAAAGCTACAAACCATAAGTTATATAATAATGGGAAAAATGTAGAAATATGTTGGATCCCTGCCCATATGGGGATCAGAGGAAATGAAGAGGCTGATAAAGCAGCCAAAGAAGCAACCCATATGACAAGATCAAATGTAAATATCCCTGTTAATGATTATGGAACAAATAAAAACAGGTATTATAAATAAATGGCAATATATATCGAATGAAGAACCTTAAAATAACAAATTAAAACAAATAAAACCTGGTGTTAAAAAATGGAGTTCATCATATCAGAGAGAGAATGCGCAAGTACTTCTGACACGTCTGCGAATAGGCCATACTCGCCTGACACATGAACACTTAATGAGCAACCCACATAACCCAGCTCCTGAATGTTCAGAGTGCAAAGTGGTAATAACAGTCAAACATGTATTGTGTGAGTCTCCAAAATATAATAAACGGCGAGTATCAACTTTTGGAAATAAATCAATGTGGGAAATTTTTTCAGAAGCCTATAGATTTTCAATCATTCCAATTTTGATATTCATGAAGAACTGTAATTTAATGGATAAAATATAAAAATTAGTAAATAATGAAAATATGAAAACCCTTAGGGCATTTAATGAATTTTAAAAACTAAATTTTACTTAACTAAATGTTACTTAACTTATTCTGAATTTTGTTTATTTTTATTATTATTATTATTTATTTTTTTTTTTTTTTTGTGGAAACGTGAGTAAATGTATTTGTTGTGTGCGTGTGTTCCAGTGTGAAAGCATGCGCCTTTGTGCAGTTCTTAGTCTCATTTCGATTCATTCATCACCTCACTGAATGACCTGTTTGGTCCCAGTGCTTGGTATCTGGCCTAGACCTGGTATTCCATTCAAATCCTTCGGGCCAGCCCTATGAGAGCTGATAGTCGGCTCAGTGGTCTGGTTAATCTATTTTAATAATATAATAATAATAATGTGGTTTTTGGGAAGCTTGAAGGTACTCAGTGTTGAGTATAGGAAGTGTACCGTCTTGTTTGTAGGTACCTGTTAGTTATCTATTGTTGGCTCTGCAGGGTACCCTCCAAAGAAATCTTGGGTATCTTCATGGTTCTTGTACAAGTGAAAATCCTCCCAAGGTGGCAATAAAAGCGGGTGGATTGAATTCACTGGATAAACAGACTTGTTTTGTACATAATATTTTGATACTAAGTATCCTTTAAAGGGTTGAGTGATTTCCACCTTGCCCCATCTTTTTCAATTGTGGGGATCAGCTGTATAATAAAGTTCATGTCAGAAATATAAATGGTACTTAATTTTGTATTTATTTTTAAAATACTTAACTCTTCATTATACAGTTTGCCATCCCTACCTCTCCACATTCAAAGTGGACAAAAGTAGACTGACCGGTTACAAGTTTTTGTACATATCAGTCCCCGGTTGGGGTTTGGGGGAAGTAGATGGATGGAAAACTGAATATTGATAGAAAAGTGTTCTTGTTTTTCTTTTGTAATCTGTTGAACTCCTGCTGACACTTAAGTAAAAGCTATAAAATGAAGATTTATTAAAAAATAAAGTATTTATATTTTTTGTCAAGTAAAAGCTATAAAATGAAGATTTATTAAAAAATAAAGTATTTATATTTTTTGTCGGCATATAAATCCGATCCTTTTATATCCACCTGTACCAGTTCTCTTTGTCCCAGATGCCAAAGGCAAAAGTGCATGGTGATTGCTGGTGAGTGAGGGTATTCCTTACTCACCCATGTTAACCACCAGTTGTTAACAACCTTGCTACTAAGTTTCAACAAACGATTCCAGCATAGGCTGAGGAATACTACATAAAAGATGATGGTTTGTTTACCTAGGAAAAGTACAAATTAATTTTAAAAATTTGTTACATTTTATTTATTAGATATAACTGAAATGAGTTCAATTTTACCATTATCATGTCAGTTCCTTGGTTCCTGTATTTTCAGATATTTTCATCTTTGCAGTCTGCATAATTTTACATATTTGTTATTTGAGATCTGACATTCCTATTCCTTATGAGGACCAACTACTCTCTTTCTCTCCCATTCCCTCATATTTTATAGGATCTTGGGGGAATTCTTTTAATATATTGGCTTTGAATTTTACCTTCCATTTAGGAGTCGTGACAACTGGGGGAGTCGGGAGCGTGGGTCTTCACGTCGTGATTACAACAGAGAGTATGGTCGATCTCGTGACAGGTATTCTCCAAGTCGTCATGATATGTCTCCTCCGGTTAAGAGAATGAGACAGGATTGGTGAGTTTCTGTATTTATGAATTATGCCAAAACTCATAAAGTTTGGTTGGGTAACATTAAAGCTAGGCATTGAATAATATGGTCTTTAAATGTGGAAATAGGTGATTGTCCTTAGTGAAGGTCTGGCATCGAGTATATAAATTTGCTTCGTGCCCCCATAGGTTTAAATATTTGGAGCCCTTATTAGTATGAATAGTGTGGAAAATGTTCAGAATGTAGGACTCCTGTCAAACATTTTCAATTCATCCATTTAGGAAAATCATTGCAGCATTACATGATTTACAGTAAACCCCCTTTATTCGCGCTCTCACGATTCGTGGACTCAAGTATTCACGGATTTCTCTTTGGAACTTATCTACCCATTACTCACGGAAAATTCGGCCATTCGCTGTATTTTTCACTGAGAAATATTCACTAAATTCTGTATTTTCATGTCATTTTCATGACTAAATGCACTTTTTGTGATAAAACTATTAAAATACTCAGGTAATGCTTGAGTTACGATAATTCACCTTACGATGATTCAATTTTGCAATGGGGAAAGCAATTAATACCGATATGTGACAATGTTATTTATAAAATATTTTTAAATTTTGCACGGGCACAGGCAGGAGCGTAATCAGGCAGTGAGAGACCAAATTACAATAGACAACTTTTCTTCCATTTCTTTGTCCCATCTTCTAGTTAAAAAGTAAAAGAGAATGATAAAAGTAGTGTTAGTAACATTGTACTCTTGCGTAAATTCATACAGCCATAAACATCCGACCAAGAAACTTGTTTTGCTTATAACCGAATCAGATAAACAGCCGTTTACCTGTATTTCAACCATCCTACAGTAACAAACAATTACCGTAGGTTATGGCAGAAATGATGTTAAGTAGAAAATTGGACTGATATATTTTTATATTATACTCTTATTCAGTATGGATAAAAGATTGTCAAGGAAATATACTACTAAATTTAAGCTGCAAGTTGTAGCTGAAGCTGAGAAAACAATGTTCAAGCTGCTAATAACTATACTGTAAATTATCGTGCATCAGCAGCATGGATGAAAATCGATCATGATTAAAATGGGAGAGAAAGTATTTTAATCAAAACTACTGAGGATGAAAGAACACATTACTGTTATTTTTACGCCGATAAACAATAAATACGTAAAGCTCGTATTATGAAATCAAGTGAAAATAGTGAACGGAATCTTCAGTATTTTTACACAAAACAAACGCCCCAAAACGACCATCGTTATCTATTAACAAAAATAATAGATAAATTAATTTCACAACGAGATGTATTTGAGCTATATTTCGACTTAAAAACATTTCGTATAACGAAAAAAAACCTTGCCCCTTATAAATAAAGTATCTAGATTCATTTACGCTAACTAGAAGCAAGAAAAGCACTCAGAACTGAGTTAAATGCAGCGAAATAAACACCACATAAACATTTCCACATCAGAACACTGTTCGCTATGAACACAATTTTTAATACAAAAGCAATATAAGAATGTATACAGTATTATTGGATACAGTGAATTAAGGCATAACATTTAAAAGATCCATGGAAAAGATGCATATTCGTTATGTTGACATTTGTATAATACGATATGTGAATATAGAGTAGGCTATGCTACCGTGTATGTATTCAATATACCTTAGTGTAGGCTAAGCTAATTCTTGTTTGTTATTCAATTTCTCTTTGTATTGAATTATCATAAGTCACTTTGCATGAACCTCCAGAATTAGCTGATATTAATAATTACTACACCGTGTATGTAAAGAATACATTTTATAGTGTAGGCTAGGCTACCATATATGTATACATGGTACCGAATACCCTAGTGTAGGCTAGGCTATGTTCGGGATACGTTTTGGTATTGCTTAAATTTTTTCCAACGAACGATGGTTTTTTTGGAACCTAACCCCATCGTAAGTAGGATAATACCTGTATAAACATTTTTAGTTTGCTTTGCATGTGTTTGAACTATCAAAATAGGCAGTTCTAAGTGTTTTTAGAAGGGTTCTAAGTATTCGCTGGTTTTAGCTATTGGGGGTGGGGGGCGTGTGGTACGCATCCCCCGTGAATAAGGGGGTGTTTACTGTACTGACATATAACAAAAGCAAGATTTATATGATATATGAGAACATCAAGTATGTGCTGTACTCAGCTTGCTTTTGAGATGGTTTGAAGTAGTAGTTTCATGTTTAATGCATGTGTCATTTGTTGAAGACTTGCCCTTGTTGGGAGATGTATTTATGAATGCTGAGCTTTGTTCTCCTGCCATGTTAACTATTGATGAAGCAGTTCCTTTGTATGGTACACAATACATTTGGTTTCAGGGATGACAGGAGATATACACCTTATGATAATGCAGCTGCAAGTGGTGGCAATTACGGCACTTATGGAGGTGCTTATGGACAAGACTATGGTCATCCAGCTGCTCATGGAGGAGCAGCAGGAAGGTATGTTTTATTTTGTATGTGAATGAATATATGTAAAGCTTTCTTGCAAATTGCAGTCAAGCTTGGTGTATCATTTGTTGATGGATAAGTTGACAACTGGTATTTTGCATCCAGTTAGCTGTGTATCAATTAGTTGTATCAGTCATTTATTTTTTCTCTAATAATATGAGGAAAGTCTGTCAGCATATAGAATATAGAAATTCATTTTGTTCTTGCTGTTATTACCCTTAACAGCTGGTCAGGAAAGTCCTTTCTTAGTTACTGATTGTATTTT
The DNA here is from genome assembly GCF_040412425.1 of Macrobrachium rosenbergii. Taxonomy (NCBI): domain Eukaryota; kingdom Metazoa; phylum Arthropoda; class Malacostraca; order Decapoda; family Palaemonidae; genus Macrobrachium; species Macrobrachium rosenbergii. Next base: position 34,241,494 of record NC_089747.1, read on the forward strand.
TTTAATTAGTTGTGAGCTAAAACTATAAAGAGCAGCAGACATTTGGTAAACAATTAGTTTGATAACTGTGTAAATCTTATTTTCTTAACATTTATTTATATTGTCTTATTCTAGGCTGGATGATCTGGGACCAACGCAGCCCCCCATGATGTCCTTCAAGTCATTCATGGAGCAGTGTGACGATTCCATAAGTGAAGAAGAAGCTTTACGGAAATATTCAGATTATAAGTTAGAGTTTAAACGCCAGCAATTAAATGAATTCTTTGTCAATCATAAGGAGGAGGAATGGTAAGTAGGTTATGGGATATCATCAACAAGTACCAGTTAAGATGTAGGGATAGGAGGCCTAAGACAAACTAGGTGGTGTAAGGAATTAGGAAGAAGTTTAAGGTGTAGGTGATGTGTTATACTTTTGCTGAAGGGCTAGCATTTGAAAGTGTTTCTTTGTCTTTGCTTTAATGGCCAATCTGGTGTACAGTTACCCCACCACACTTTTTTCTATATGTATAACAGTACAGTACAGGACTCCATTATTTATGCCACAGACTTCCCAAAGTTTGGATGTCTGCAATGTGATGAAAGATTAATTTTGTACATATAACTTACCTGGTAATTATATATATATAGCTGTAGTCTCTGACGTCACGGCAGAAAATTGAAAATCGCGGCAGCGCTAATGATTGGTCATGTGACACCCCTTCCCACCGCCCTCTACAGGTGAGTGAGAGGAACCATAACCCAAACTCTTCATATGTTTCTGCCGTGTGGTACTGGTAAGACCGGTGCAGGTTAGCAGAGAATTATCGCTGATTCTTTCGTTGGACATTGTTGGTGATGTACAATTGTTTGATTTGAATCTTTGGCAGACATTGTTTGTGCTTAGCTTTTTCATCCCCGCCTTCCTTATTTAGCATTATGTCGGACACTGGTCCTCGGTGTATAGGTTTTGTAGCAAGGGCTGCAAAACTAGATTAGGAAAATTACCATTGACCCTCATTCTGTGTGTTCGGGGTGTAGAGGACAGGTATGTTGGCAATCGTTAACCTGTGAAGAATGTAAGGATTTGTCAGGGAAGAATGGAAGATTTTAAATGCTTATCTGAGAAGGCTTCAAAAGAGAGAGCTAGAAAAGCTTCAGCTAGGACTACCTCTTTATCCTCCCGTGATAGTCAGGATTTATCTTTTTCAGTTACTAACCCTGATATTCCTTCTAACAAATCTCCTATCCCAGACCCCGTTATTCCAGAACCCGATATCGTGGCCAGTCTTAAAACGCAGATGGATGCGGCGTTTTAGTGTGATGCTTGCTGCCATGGAGCGGATGAGTAAGTCTTTGGTAGTAAGAAGTGCAGTGTCTTGTGATAGTGCAGTGGAGGAGCTGGCTGTTCGGCCCACTCATTCTCCTAGGCCTGGACCTCTGTCAAACTCCCCAGCACCAGGGAGGAGGCAAGTTGAAAGCCCAAGGGAGGTGAGTGGGACCTGCCCCCGAGCAGTTGGCCCTCAAGCAGTCCTGTTGTCGCTTCCCAGGATGCAGATGTTAGCCATAGAAAAGGCACATCAAGGAGGTGTATGTCTTTGAGTATGTCGAGTGAGGATTCGCCTAAGAGAGGTTGGGGCGTAAAGATGTCTCGAGACCATTCAAGAGGTCTAGGTTGGCATCTCCTTTGGCAGTTCCCAAGAAAAGAGTGGCGCTTCAAGATCAACCTCCTTCGTGTAGTTTTTGGGAGGAGCCCGAATGTTTTTCGCATTCCGTGGATTCGGGAGACGAGAGGCATGTGTTGAAGCGCGGAGACGCTGCGTAAGAAGAGAGTGGTGTTGTTTTCGCCTGTTGTTGCTGCTTCTGGCGTGATTGCTGCATCTAGCGCCACGCGCCATGCGCCATCCTTCGTTTCACCTGGCTCATCGTGCCATACGCCACGCTACGATCCTCCTGGCGCCATGCACCAAGCGCCAAAAATTGTTTCTCCTGGTGACTCTTGTCAAGCTCCAACTCCTGCGGTCACCGTGCCTCGTTCAGTTCCGCATTCTCCTTCTTCTGCCTTGCCTCAAGATTTGTTTTTGGCGGAAATGAATAGGAAGCTTGATAGTATTCTCGGCTTTATGGAAAAAGTGATCCTTCCTTGAACGAACTGCAAGTTGCTTCGATTTCAAAAGGATGCTCCTTCATCGAATGTGCGGCTTCCTACGAAGCGATCCTGTGCTGCATTCTCCTCGGAAGATGAATCTTCCTCCATCTAGATCCTTGGATCTTTCTCCGATTTCTGGTGGTGATGTTGCTTCGAATCGGAGGCGGAGGTACAACCAGAGAAAGAGAAGCCTTTATCGAGCTATAAGCAACTGCTTCAGTATTTTCTGGAGAATTTTCCGGATTCCTTTTCACCAGTATCTCCAGCTTCTCCCGAATCTCAATACGCTCGTGATAATAGGACAGACACTTCGCTGGATACCAAATTTGTTCTTTCTATTTCGGCCAAGAAAGGATTGAAGAAAATGGAGGAGTGGCTTGCAGAGAAGAGGAACAAGGGAAGACTGTGTTTTGTTTTCCCCCTTCAAATTGTCATCTCGTCGTGGTGGTTGGTACGAGACTGGAGAATCTTTCGTTGGGAGTAGCTGCCTCCTCCCAAGGAGATTTCTCTAGTTTGGTAGATTCGCCAGGAGGTCGGCTCTTAATTCAGCCAAAGTATTCTTTTCCACATCGGAATTTGATCACCTCTGCAAGAAAGCTTGTGCCCTTCAGGACGATCAGTTCGCTTCCCTGTCCGACGTGTTAGCTTGCATCGACAGGAGCATTAGAGATGCGGCTATGGAACTCTCTTCTGTGATTACGATGGGAATTCTCAAGAAACGTGAACTATGGTGTTCTTTCACCACTAAAGGAGTCTCTCGGTCCCAGAAGTCAGCTTTGTTGTTCGCTCCTTTAGATAGGAAACATCTTTTCCCGAGGGAAATAGTATCTGAGATCGCTTCGACTCTTCAACAGAAGGCAACTCAAGACTTGCTGGCACAGTCCACCAAGAAGCCTAAACCGTTGCCTTCAACAGTTGCTCGCCCGACAACGTCGACGGAAAAATCTCTCAAGGTCGGCCCTTTCGTGGAAGAGCCCCTGCTAAATCGTTTCCCAGATCGAGAGGGAGAGGTCGTTTTGTACCTAAAGCGATCAAACCCTCCGACAAGAAGTGAGAGCGCCTCCCTTCATTCACCAGTAGGAGCCAGACTGTCAGCTTTCTGGACAGTCTGGGAAGAAAGGAGCAGAACCTTGGACAGTCTCGGTTTTAAAGGAAGGCTATTCAGTTCCATTCTTGAAGGACCCTCCTTTGTCCAGGGAACCAGTGGTCTTAATGGCTTATTCTCTAGACTCAGAGAAATGTTGTGCTCTAGAGAAAGAGGTGTCAGCTTTGCTAGAGAAAGAAGCAATAGAGAAAGTTCTTCCCCTTTCTCCCCAGGATTTTACAATCGTCTCTTTGTAGTACCAAAGGCGTCAGGAGGCTGGAGGCCAGTTCTAGACGTGAGCGCTTTGAACCTGTTTGTCAAGAAGACAAAGTTTGTGATGGAAACCACTCAATCAATGCTGTCATCCCTTCTTCCAGGAGATTGGATGGTATCCATCGACCTCCAGGATGCGTATTTCCACATCCCGATCCATCCTGCTTCGAGGAAGTTCCTTCACTTTGTGTTCAAAGGCAAAGTGTTTCAGTTCAGGGCAATGTGCTTCGGCCTCTCGACGGCCCCCCAGTTATTCACCAGAGTTTTGTCATCAGTGGCGAAGTGGCTACATCTGTTGGGGATCAGAACAGTTTTTTATTTAGACGATTGGCTCCTGCGTGCGAAGACGAAGGAAAGGTGTGTGAAGGATTTGGTAAAGACTCTTCATCTAACCGAAGAACTGGGACTACTGGTAAATTGGCAGAAGTCACATCTGGTGCCATCTCAAGAATTAGTCTATTTGGGAGTTCAGATGAACTCAGTAGTTTTTCAGGCTTCTCTGTCGGTGTAGAGGGTAGAGTCGTGCCTGTTGAAAGTGTGAGATTTTCTGAAGAAGACCCAGTGCTCGCCAACGAGTGGATGAGCCTTCTTGGGAAGTTGTCTTCCCGCAGAACCGTTTGTGAGTTTGGGGAGACTACATCTAAGGCCCCTTCAGTTCTTTTAAGAGAAGTCTGGGACAGGAAGAAGAGCCCGGACTCGTTTGTTTTTCAAATCTCAGAGGAGATAAAGGCAGACCTCAGTTGGTGGAACTCTCCAGAGAAACTTCAGGAAGGAATTTCACTGTTCCCAAAGAACCCCAACCTCATCTTGTGTGCAGACGCTTCAGATCTAGGATGGGGAGCCACGTTAGGCAAGTTGGAAACAGCAGGCCGATGGAAGGAGAACAACCGGTGGCACATCAATCTGAAGGAATTAAAGACCATTCATTTAGCCCTTTTAGAATTTTCGAAGGTGGTAAGGAACCAGGCAGTGATTGTCCAATCAGACAATACAACAGCTCTCGCATACATAAAAAGCAAGGAGGGACCCACTCGTTCTCGCTATACCTGGTAGCGAGAGATCTTCTGTTATGGGGAAAACGAACCAAACGGCGTTGATGACAAGGTTCATTCCAGGGAAGCTCAATGTGAGGGCAGACGAGCTAAGCAGGAGCTTTCAAGTACTCTCAACAGAGTGGATCTTAAATCAAGAAGTTTGCCTCCAACTGTGGAATCTATGGGGTCGTCCTCTCATAGATCTGTTTGCCACCAAGAAGACAACTCAACTGCCTCTTTTTTGCTCTCCAGTGCCGGACGAGGGGGCAGTCTTCGTGGATGCAATGCTGATGGACTGGTAAGGTCTGGACCTTTACGCCTTTCCTCCGTTGTTGTCCCACAAGGATGTGCGAATGACACTGGTTGCTCTGTTTTGGCCAGCAAGGAATGGTTCCGGACTTGATAAGTCTTCTCGTAGACTTCCCGAGGCTTTTACCACCGAGAGTAGATCTACTCAGACAGCCTCACTTCCGAAGATTTCACGGGGTCTATCCGCTCTTCAGCTAACTGCGTTCAGACTGTCGAACGTTGCCTCAGAGCTAGAGGTTTTTCGAGGAAGGTCTCTAGAGCCATCACTAGAGCTCATGAGACAGTCCTCCACAGCAGTTTATCAAGCTAAGTGGTCAGTCTTCAGAAAGTGGTGTAGGAAGACTGGCACATCATCTTCTAAGACCACTTTAGAAGAGATCGCAGACTTCCTCCTGTATCTGAGTGTGGATAGGAAGCTGTCTTCGTCTTCGATCAAGGGCTACAGAGCAATGCTTTTCGACAGTCTTTAGGCATAAGGGCCTGGATATTTCAAATGATAAGGACCTGTCAGATCTTATCAGATCGTTTGAAGCATCCAAGAATTCCAGAGAGATTGGTTTCCTGGAATTTAGATGTGGTCTTGAAATGGCTTGTGGGCAGTAAGTTTGAGCCATTATCGTCTTGCTCTTTCAGAGACCTTAAGAGGAAGACAATCTTCTTGGTAGCTTTGGCTACAGCAAGGAGAGTCAGTGAGTTGCACACCCTAGATAAGAGAATTGGGTTTTCTAGGGGTAAGGCAGTCTGTTCTTCATTGTTGAGTTTTTTGGCAAAGAATGAGACTCCGTCTAAGCCTTGGCCGAGATCCTTTCGATCCCTGGTCTCTCGGTTTGGTGGGACCAGATGAAGAAGAAAGACTTTTATGCCCAGTAAGAGCATTAAAAGTATATTTCGAAAGGACTCAAGCAGTGAGAGGTCCCTCTCCTAATCTTTGGTGTTCTGTGAGGGATCCGAGTAGGCCTCTTTCGAAGAATGCTCTTTCCTTCTTTATGAGAGACCTGATTGTAGAAGCTCATAACCAGGTAGAAGATGTGCAGCTTCAAATTTCTAAAGTTAAAGCACATGAGGTGAGAGCGGTCTCAACCTCTTTGGCATATAGGAGAATCTTTCCTTAGATTCAATTATTCAAGCTACATTTTGGAAATGTAGGTCAGTGTTCGCATCTCATTATTTGAGAGAGATTGAGACAATATATGATGGATGCAGTGCGTTGGGACCGTTTGTGGTGACTGGCACGGTGTTGGGTAAGGGAATAAAGGAAGTCGATCCTTCCTTGTGATGCTTTCTCTTGCTTAAGGTTAGCGTTGTTGTTTTCTGGGATGTCTGGGGGTACATTGTGACTAGGAGTACCCAACAGTCTTACATATTGGGTAATATTTTTAAGGTACAGGTTATTGGTGACACCCCTCTTCTTTTTTTTTTTTTTCGGTTGATTTGTTCTGTGTGTTTTCGTGTACTGCGCCCTGGGCAGGGGCATTTATTTGGTTGGTTATCATGCATAGTCCACGGTGAGCCCTCGACTGGCATGTAGCCCTCTAGCACTTAACCCTCAGGTCTATATACCTAGTTGGTGCAAGTTGAGGATAGCAGATTAAGAGGCAGTATCCATCAAATCAGCTACCTCAACAGGTAAGGAACCATCATTGTGTTTTTTATTTTCACAATTGTCTAGACTTTTTCATATTAGCTGCCATGGCCCACCTCCATCAAGGTGCCAGTCAGCTATATATATAATTACCAGGTAAGTTATATGTACAAAAATGTATTATAATAAAATGAGGTTTTGTACATACTTACCTGGTAATTATATAATCAAAGCCCACCCTCCTCCCCTCTCATGGACAGGTATGGCATAAACATATGAAGAGTTTGGGTTATGGTCCCTCTCACTCACCTGTAGAGGGCGGTGGGAAAGGGTGTCACGTGACCATTCATTAGCGCTGCCGCGATTTTCAATTTTCTGCCGTGACATCAGAGACTACAGCTATATATATAATTACCAGGTAAGTATGTACAAAACCTCATTTTATTATAAAAATACATATTAGAAAGGATGAATACAAGTCTTTCAGTAATTAGCATAATCAATTTCTGAGCATTATACAAGTTCTGTAGGCGCACACACTGTCAGAAAGAAGTACATAATTCTAGGTGATCACTGTCATAACTCGGATCCCCAAAGGTAAATGCTTAAGCACAGGAATTTGAATGGAGACTAGTATATTCTCAGAAATTCGAAAACCAAGATAAGGAAGGAAAGGCAATAGAGAATGTAAAAAGTACCCAAAGTTTTTCTTACGTACACAAACGTCAACTAGTTCAAAGTGGCATGGGCCTTCAGAGTAAAAAGTCACTCATCACATCTCCCTACAGAAGGTGCTTATGTCCATCTTCACAGATTTTTTTTTCCAAGAAGCAGTAACTTCCTGTTCCTGAAAAATATTGGTTTGTTCATGCAACTTACCTGTCAGATATATATACAGCTGTATTCTCCGAAGTCCGACAGAATTCCAAAAACTCGCGGCACACGCAGTGTGGGCCAGGTGGTTAATACCCATTCCGCCGCTGGAGGTGGTATCAGGAACCATTCCCATTTTCTATTCAGATTTTCTCTGTCGCCGGTACTGTCAACATCTGTTTTCAGTACCTCCGTCTTTGGATTTCGTAAACTTGTTATTTTCCACTTAAGTATTCTATTTGACTTTTGGTTTTATTTTGTCTTTGGATTGTGGATTGGCATACGCTTTTGTGGGAATTTGATTTTGATTGCTCTTTGGATGATGTCTGGATCTAGTTCTGCTAGCTTCAGAGTATGTTGTGTGAATGAGTTTAAGGTGAGGCTTCCCGAAGTTTGGTAGATCCTCACTTTACATGCATAGTGTAGGGGCAGGTTTGAATGATAAATGATCGCTACTTTGAGTCCCACCCTGCTAATTTATTAGTTCAGGATTTCATTGTTGCACTAATAGTGCTCCTTTGCATCTGGAAGATGGCTAACAAATATTATCTGGAAGGTGCATAGATTCCAGGAGTGCGATAATAAAGAAGAAACAATAGTTTCATTCAAAGTCGTCGTGAAAACCTCGAGCTTCGCTGAAGAGATATGTCCAATAAAGTTTTCCAACTATGTTGTTACAACAAAATCAAACACTTATGGAGTTATTAAAGGAATGTAAGGTTTGTTTTTGGAGATAGTCTACCGAGCAGCGGGACTAGAGTATACGTAGGCAAATGGCTGCCTCTGGTAAAAAAGTAAACACCATCCGTGCTCTGGAGTTCAAAGTAGCACGTAAAGCGTTAAAGATGCCATAATTTACTCAGGTCGGTATCAAACATTAGTTTTAGTCAGGGTGAGGAGATAACCTACCATAATTTTAGTTAAAGCCTGGAGAATAGGTTTTATCTCCCAGAGACTGATTTAAATCTACCTGCCTAACGTGGGGCAAATTCTAAAGCCTCAAGAGGGTAGGCTAAGCGGGAGTTGAGACTTCCCAAGTAGGTAGCCTATTTTGACAATATATTGACTGGGGCCTTTCTGTGTCAAGCATGCGTCTCCCAGTCGTGTTCCGCTTCGCTGGATCGCCATCGTCGCTCTGCTGCAGCGTGACGTGCAGCTATCCTGGAACTTCTGTAGCTGCTCTCAGGACGCTCTCAGCGAGGGCGCTCGGCTGGACGCCATCTTTCGTTCAAACAGCTATCCTGGGCGCTTCTTCTTTCAGGAGCGCTTTCGCTGCCATGCCCGCTCGGCGGACCGCCATCGTGGCGCTCCGCAAGCAGCTATCCTGGGCGCTTCTGTAGCTGCTCTTCAGGGCGCCCCTCTCGCTGCCGTGCAGGACGCTTCGGCTGGACGACCAGCGTGGCGCTCATCAAGCGCTATCCTGGTTGCGCTTCTGTAGCTGCTCTTCAGAGCAATCTCTCGCTGCCGTGCATCACGCATCAGCTGGACCGCCATCGTGACGCTCCGCGCAAGCAGCTATCCTGGGCGCTTCTGTAGCTGCTCGTCAGGGCGCTCCTCTCGCTGCCGTGCAGGGCGCTTCGGATGGACTCATCAGGACGCCTCTTTGGTTGTTCAACGTGAAGCTTCAGAGCAATCAAAGACTGCGGGCGGGAAGCGTGTTCCCATCTGCGTGTTGGACCTTGTGAGACTCTCTGGTTTCTCCCATTGAAGAGGAGAAGTCTCTTGTGAGTCGGAGCCTGCAGTCCTTGAGCAGCCTCCTTCTTCGTCTACGGACTACCAGGTGTTAGCCGGCCTTTCTCAAGGACTTGTTTGGCGACAAGTTTCAAACCCTCGGCCCTCTCTCTCCTCCTTCGGCTGTTTGCCGTCCAAGACGAGGAGAGCGCGGGGTTTGTCAAGATGACTTCGTCTCTGGCTACGAAGAAGGCCTTCAAGAAGGTTAACACTTGGATGGAGGAAGGAAGACCCAAGGCAAGACTTCTTTTGCCCTGCCTCCGTCCAAGCTGAGCGGCAAGGCAGGTATGTGGTAAGAGACCGGGAGGACGTCGGCTCAAGAGTTCCTTCGTTGTCCCAGGAGACTTCGCTAGCTTGGTCGACGCGCCTAGAAGGTCCCTCCTATCGGCTGCCAAAGTGTCCTGGACTTTGTCGGAGACGGATCACCATTTGAAAGGACTGTTTGAACCATGGAGGTCTTCAATTTCCTGGACTGGTGTTTGGGGCTCTAGGCATTCAGGATTAGGAGTCCGACTCGATCTGCCTGGGGAGCTGTCCAGCGTGTTGAACTGCATGGACAAGGCAGTCAGGGATGGCTCAGAGGAACTGGCTTCCCTCTTTTGTGCGGGCCTCTTGAAGAAGAGGGCCTTGTACTGTAACTTTACAGCCTATGGCCCTACCAGCCAACGGCCATACCACGTTAAGCACCGCTTCTCATGCGATCAGCGAAGTTAAACAACGTTGGGTCTGGTCAGTACTTGGATGGGTGACCGCCTGGGAACACCAGATGCCTTTGGCGTCATACTTTTGCAAAGTCAGTTTCTCCGTCGCCCAGAGGGCTTTGCTGTTCTCCCGTTTGAGCCATCTCTTCCCCCAGTCCTTGTTCAAGGATCTCTCCTCCAGCTTGAAGAGGCCACTCAAGACCTCTTGGCCCACTCGTCAAGACGCCCGGCAGTCCCTTTGATGTCGTTGTCGGGCCAGACCTCCAGGAAGTAGAAGCCCTTTCGTGGAGGAGCTTCTTCCTCTAGATCTTCTCCCCGAGGTAGAGGTCTTTTCAGAGGCGGAGCCCGCCTAAACCTTAGGGCAGGAAGTGATTTGCAGCGCCTCCAGACACCTGTAGGAGCCAGGCTTCTTTTCGTTTGCGAGAGCCTGGAGAGTAAGAGGGGCAGACATGGTCCCTTGAAGTTATCGAGAGAGGATACAAGATCCCCTTTCTCGACTCACCACTTCTGTGCACGTCGCCCAGGGATCTGTCGTCCTCATTCCTTCAAGAGAAGCAACAGATCCTTTTCGAGCTATTAGAGCAAATGCTCGAGCCAGAGCTGTGGAGCAAGTCCTGGAGCTGGACTCCCCAGGATTCTACAACCGACTGTTCCTAGTTCCGAAGCAGTCGGGAGGATTGAGTCCAGTCCTGATGTCAGTAGACTGAACCGCTTCATGGTGAAGGAGAAGTTCACGATGGAGACGTCCCAGTCTGTTTTAGGAGCATTAAGACCAGGAGATTGATGGTCGCTCTGGACTTACAGGACTCTTACTTTCACGTTCCCATACATCCCCAGTCGAGGAAGTTTTGAGGTTTGTACTAGGGGACAGTGTTTCAATGCAGAGCTCTTTGCTTGGGCTAAGCACAGCCCCATGATCTTCACGTTTATCATGAGAAATGTGGCGAGATGGCTTCACTTGGCGGGTATTCGTATCTCGCTTTACCTGGCGATTGGCTCATCCGAGCCTCTTCACAGTCAAGGTGTCTGGAGGACCTGAATGCGAATTTGAGTTGACAAAGTCCCTAGGACTTCTAGTGAGCGAAGAAAAGTCCCATCTGATCCCGACGCAGTCCATCGTCTATCTGGGGATTCAGATGGATTCAGTGGCTTTCAAGCTTTTCCATCCCAGGAACGTCAGTAGCAATGCTTAGAAAAAGTCTCATCCTTCCTAAGGAAGGAAATATGCTCGGTGAGGGAATGGATGAGTTTGCTGGGGACCATTTCCTCTCTGGAGAAGTTTGTTTCCCTGGGAAGACTTCATCTCAGGCCGCTCCAGTTTTCCTGGCGGAAAACTGAATAGACAAGGAGAATCTAGAGGAGACCCTGAAGATCTCCGTTTTCAAGATTCACCTGAGGTAGTGGCTCGACCCCTCAAGGTTGGCGGAAGGGTTTCTCTATGCCTTCAGAGCCCGACCTGGTGTTGTTTTCCACGCTCCCAGGGAGGGATGGGAGCAATACTAGGAGGGGAGAAAGTGTCAGGCACCTGGAGAGGGTAACAGGTGTCCTGGCACATCAATCTCAAGGAATTGGGGCGATCCTGCTGGCCCTTCAATCCTTCGAGAGCCAAGTGTCAGGCCGAGTCGTACAAGTAATTCAGACAACTCCACAGCCCTGGCATTCCTCAAGAAACAGGGAGGAACTTGTTCCCGGTCCCTGTTAAGCCTGGCGAAGGAGATCCTGCTTTGGGCCCATGCGCGGGGATCACGATCCTTGCGAGGTTCGTTGCAGGAGTGGAGAATATCCGCTGCGGACCTTCTCGGTCGACAGCGGCAGCTTCTACCCGACCGAGTGGACCCTTCACGAGGAAGTATGTCAGGAGCTGTGGAGGTTATGGGGGCGTCCTTGGTAGATCTGCTCAGGCAGCCCCATTTCGAAAGGTACCTCAAAACTTCCCCGCTCTGAGTCTAACTGCATTCAGACTATCGGGCCGACAACAAGGATCTTCACGATCTCTTGAGATCCTTTGAGACTGTCAAGGTACCTCATTCCAGGGCGCCTCCCTGGAACCTGGATGTCGTCCTAAATTTTTTATGTCAAATACCTTGAGCCTCTTTTTTCGGCGTCTCAAGAATGTGACAAGGAAGGTTTTTTTTTTTTTTCCTAACTGCTCTGCCTACGGCAAAGAGAGTTAGTGAACTTCGAGCTATCAATAATCATGTAGGTTTTAGAGGCCATAATGCAGTATGTTCTCTAAGCCGTATGTTCTTGCTAAAAGCGAGAACCCGTCTACCCCTTGGCCCAGGACCTTCGAGATTAAGGGTATGACGGAAATTCTCGGACATGAACCAGAAAGAGTCATGTGTCCTGTCAGGGCTCTCAAATTTTATTTGCAGAAGACTTGGGAAAGTCCGAGGTCCTTGGACAGTCTGTGGTGCTCTGTCAAGAGGCGGATTTACCTCTTTCTAAGAATGCACTGGCGTGCTTTTTTTAGAAGCACCATTTTAGACGAACTTTCCGGCGTTCAAGACAGTGACTTGAGTCTTTTGAAGTTAAGGCTCACGAGTTAGAGCCATTGCAACCTCGGTGGCTTTCCAGAAGAACATGTCCCTTTGCGATCTTCTGGGTACCACCTTCTGGCGAAGCAAGTCGGTGTTAAGCTTCACATTACTTGCGGGACGTGAAGGCGACATACGAGACTGCTATTCGCTAGGACCATACGTTCCGCACTCCAGATCGGCCCCATAACACTTCTAGGCCTGGACCTCTGTCGGACTCCCAGGACCAGGAGAGGGCAAGTCGAAAGCCACAGGAGGGTTACGGGGCTTCCCACCGATCTGGCGTCCCTTCGGCAGGACCTGTTGTCGCTTCTGCAGACACAGTGTTGCGGGCAGGAGCGATTCTCATCCTATCCTTTAGAGGTTAGGAAGTATATTTTAATCTTGATTTTTGTTTTTTACGTCAGATCCGTCCCATAACGCCTAGGCCTGGACCTCTGTCGGACTCCCAGGACCAGGGAGGGCATGTCGAAAGCCGTAAAGAGGGGTTACGGAGGCTTCCCCGATCTGGTGTCCCTTCGGCAGGACCTGTTGACGCTCTAGGTCAGGTGGTTGGTCGTTGCTCCTTTTGCCCTCACAGTATGGCCTTATGATCTAGTCCCATTGTGGTCACGCCCCCGTGGACAGATCATCTAGAACTCACCAGCTATATAGGTCACTACCTTGCTGGAGACTCTAGTAAAGCAGAAGCAGGCTTGGGTGACAGTAATCACGAAGTCAGCTATGCTAACATAGGCCTGGACCTCTGTCGGACTCCCAGGACCAGGGAGAGGGCATGTCGAAAGCTGTAAGTTGGTCTTATGATCTAGTCCCATTGTGGTCATGCCCCCGTGGACAGATCATCTAGAACTCACCAGCTATATAGGTCACTACCTTGCTGGAGACTGTAGTAAAGCAGAAGCAGGCTTCGGTGACTGTAATCACGAAGTCAGCTATGCTAACAAGTAAGGAACCAAGGCGTCAATCGCCTGCATATATTTGTTTCCTAAATCCTATTCTGTCTCTTCCCACCTCCAATGGTGGGATTCAGCTGACAGGTAAGTTGCATGAACAAAATGATATTTTAATGATAAAATAAAGTTTGTTCATACTTACCTGGCAGATATATATAATCATAGTGCCCACCCTCCTCCCCTCAGGAGACAGTGGCACTAGAAAATCTGAATAGAAAATGGGAATGGTTCTGATACCGCCTCCCAGCGGCGGGAATGGGTATTAACCACCTGGCCCACTGCGTGTGCCGTGAGTTTTGGAATTCTGTGGGACTTGGAGAATACAGCTGTATATATATCTGCCAGGTAAGTATGAACAAACTTTATTTTATCATTAAAATATCATTTTGAAAGATTCAAGGTAACAGCAGGACTTTTTACTTTTCACAGTGCTAATGAAGAATGTGCAAAAACAAAAATAGGACCATCTATTGATGTCAAGAATCCTTAAGCAATAGCAGCAATGCAGGTCTTTAAATATAACATCACCTACCCAGGACTGAAGTCCATTAGCAAAAGATATTTGTTCCTATGCAAATACAAACTTCCATTCTTTACATGGGATATAGCTTGCAAACATTAGCTGGAATGGCCATTCAGAATTATTGACAAGGTAGTCAATTACCGGTACAGGGAGATGGAAACCCCGCCTCCTGTCTGTCTTTGCCCCATTTTGCTTCCAGCTGCTGTCCAGCTCAGATATGTCTCTTGACTCTACCTGACTTTGATGTTGAAACTTTCCATGATTAAACGTGAGTCTTTTCTTTCTGTCGTTGGTTTTTGACAGTGTCTTTCTATTATAGTACAAACCCATTGGTTAGTTGTGCATGCTAGGAAGGATTTCGGGTTCAGCTTTCCACTCAAGGATGAATACTTGTTTTTGTTGGAAACTTAGCGGCTTAAGCCTGACTCTGCTGTTCATACTTTTCTTAAATGAACTTAAGTGTGCCCTTTCCTTTGGTTTTCAGCTGTGTCTGTATTATAATACATGTTAAAATCCTTCTGTCAGTTAAGCAGGCTAGCAAGGAATTCTGCTTCAGTTTTCTTGGCAAGGATGAATATTCGTTTTCATTGGAAATGTGGCAGCTTCTGGGGGTATTGTTCACAGTAGCTGTGCTGTTTTCTGATTTTTATTATAAATAGATTTACAATTCAGGTATGTAGACCAGGCCACTTGAAGGAATGTGCAAGTTAAGTTTTCTGTAGATAAGGTAATCCTCCTGTTTTGGCTTTCCTTTTTATTCTGCTGGAGGAAGTAGGCTCTGTAGCTTTTTATTTCTTGTAGTTTTGGGTTTTCCCTGTTCCTAGACTCAACCGGCCCTGCAGATGGAGTGAGTATTGACAGAAGGTGAATGAATGGAGAGTAGTTCTCCTTTCCTTGTTCACCTTCATCTTCTGTTTCCTCAATCCTAACCCTTTACTGTGATTGCAGGTTTGGAGTTGAAGAGTCTACCCCACATTAGAAGCCTTGTTAGGCGGCTTCCTAGGGTTGGGTTGGTGCCGAGTGCCATCTGCCATCCTCTTAGACTCAAGCTTCTCTCTGTCTCATCTCTCTGTAAACTTCTGAGTTTACATCGAAGCAAGTTCCCTTTCTTAGCACAACTACGGGGCTGTTTAGCTCATTCACCTCTCATCGTTTGGTCTATGGACTGGGTTTACATCCCACAACAATTTCTATTGTTCTCCCTGCTTTTCTTGGTTTTCAGCCATGGTAGGCGGAACCCCTTTGGGATTGCATAGGGAGGGATTTGCACAGCTCTTCCATGCAGATTTTTGGCTCCCATTTACCTGATCTAGAGATTGGGTCTGTGTTGTCATTGGTTCAGAGGAGTTCTCTGTGTATTCATTGTTGGACAACCATGGTGATACTTAAACATTCGACTCTTCTCACTGTCATCCTTCGGTTCCTAAATTCTTGGTTTTGAATTGAGTTTTCAGGGGGGCAGTGTGCTGGTGTTCCTTGTCCTTCATTACTCAGCTGCCATGACAATGGGTGTACTTCACCCCTTCGCTCAGTGACTCTTTGGGCTGCATAGAGAGAGAGAGAGAGAGAGGCTTGTGTGGCCTGGTCTTGTGGTCCGTGTGCTGTCGACGTGCCCAGTCTTCAGATTGAGTTGCTCAGTAGCCTCTGATAGGGTGTTTTTCCACCACCTCCTCACCTTCCTTTTTTAAACTTTCAAGAGGGGGAAGAAAAAAGGGTACTATTTGGCTCTCCCTGGAGAAAGTCTCAGTAGGCTTTCAATGGTTTTTCATTTTCTGCAGGTAGGACTGACAGGGCTCATGTTAGAGATACTGTGTGTACTTTTGCATCTGATGCTTTGCACATGGTGCAACCGCTACCTCTGGGTCCTCTGCTCTTTAAGGTACTGGTACTGGTCCAGTTAGCAAGGCTTGACTGGTCTGGTCAGGGTTCTTGGACCACTGGTCCAGGACTCTACCAGTTTGGCCAGCTTGAGCAGGTGAGAATTGGTGTCTCAAGTCCAAGAGAGAAATAGTTTGACTTAGGCTACGTAGCATCTGGAAGCTTCAGAGGCCGATATTACAGAGTTGCTGTCTTACCTTGAACGGAACTGTCTGTCATCTACAAACCAGCCATGAGCACCCCTGCCCTGAAGGATAATTCACAAGTTATGTATAAATATATTTTAAAGTTTTATCTTGATTACCATTCCCCTTATCTTCACATACTTTTTAAATTTTATTAGTACTGTGATGTGTGTCAAGATGAGTGAATGCAAGTCCTTTTCGGAATCTATATATAAATACAGTCATACCCTGAACTTATGCGAGGTTAGATTCCAGAACCCCTCGCTCAAGGTGAATTTTTGCGTTAGTTTGGCGCAGTCTCTAAAAATGCTTATTTTTAGAGTTTAAGCACTAAACATGACCCTAATCATGCTCCCAAAGTATTAAACTTTTAAATGAAATTAAAGTTACCGTAATTTCATTTAAAAGTTAGCTTAATATATTACCCTTAAAAAAAGAAATAATTGGTTTACATAGGAATAGAGTTGGAAGAGAATTTCTCTCTCTCCCCTTCTGAACGATCTGTTTTTAGAAGTCTTCTCAACCTCGTTTTTAAGAACTTTATTCTGTGTCTCTCTCTCTTTGTTCTGAAATGCTTTTTCATGAACAAACAGTGTTTTTTATTTGGACTATATAACTCTTAGTTATTGTGTCTGTGTTTTAGAACGTATTTGCACACCGCATTTACAGTTCGTAGATGATACAGGTAAAATTAGATAAATTTAAACTATCTGCTGTGCAGGTAAAGACATACAGAGAAATAATAAGTTGTAAAAATGGGAGATAAGGGTTGTTCTTACTTGAGAGAGTGAAATTATTTATCATTTATTACAGAGACAGAGAGAATAATGAGAGAGGGAGTTGTCCTTACTTAAAATATCAAGTTAAATTATTTATGAATTATTACAGAGACAGAGAATAACATGAGAGAGAGATAGACAGACAGAGAACAGAAGTTATTCTTATGTTAGATATCAAAAGTTGGAAATTGTGATTTTTGAAGGAAAAGAGAGAGAGAGAGAGAGAGACAGACAGAGGCAATAATTGTCAGTTAGCTTTGCCCTCACCCCTCTGTTCAGAGGTTTAGATATTTGTTTCAAAAGTTATTACATAATTTATTTTTATTTAATTACAGTTATATTATATTGTTATTATTATTTAATTTTATTATTATTTGGAAATCAGTACTTATTAGGTAAATCATTTATCATGCAAAACAAATAAATGTATACATGTAACCATAAAAATTCTCTTTTCTCAGTAAAAGAGAGAGAGAAAAATTATTTTTTTTTATTTAATACTATTTAATTTACACATAAAAGCTTGAAACTTATAAATTACATAAAAATGTATACAAACACTTTTGCAGGGTTTCTCGAGGATTCGCAAATGTCACGTGTCTGTGAAAAAATCGTGTATGACAATTAGTTAGGTTCCAATGAAAAGTTCGCGTGTCTGTGAATTTGTGCAACTCGAATTGTCTAAGATTGAGGTATACTGTTCTTTAAGTTTTCTTTCTGTATTTTTTTTTTTTATGCTGTCTCCATTTGTTCGTGCAGAATTTCTTTTATTAAGTAAGTTCGAGAAGAACTTAATGATTCAAGCCCGAATTGTAAGGACCTGGGTATGCTGATTATGTCAGCAGCAAGAATCAGTCAGTTGAATTCTTGCGTCGGCATACTCGTAGGTTGTGCATTAGTTCCTGCTGTGTCAGGAACAATCCACTTGGCATTGCACTCGTTCAGGGTCGTCTGTTGACCTTAGAGAATCTGGTCCCTGAGGCATCTACCCCCAACACCGAGTTTGGGGTCAAGAGAAGTTTAGATCTCTGGGACTGAGACTGTAGCTTGATGACAAACTTCTCAGTGGCAGTGCTGTGAAGCACTCTTCCTTGGAGGTGCTTTCATTTTTTGGGCACATCCTATTAGGCGTGGATGCATACCTTGGCAGTGTACTAGAGGTTTTCTGAATGAACTGGCACACCAGCTCATCCATCAGAGTGAGTTAATGAGATCAGAGTGGCCCTTGGACATTCATATGGCGTGGAAGTTCTAAGTCAGGGTTCCCAGATTCAGAGCTTACACCTGTTTGCCAATTTGCACAACAGTGAGCTCTTCCCATACTGGATTAGTAGTATTCAGGAGGAAATCTTTCGATACCTGTAAGATAATTTCGATTCTTACGTTTTTACAACATTGTCTCAACGTAATCAACGAGATGTTGATTTATTCTTTTCTCATGCAGACTGGTGGTCCCCAGGTGTCTGCCAAATGATACCCAGACCTCTAAGGTCTGTTGTCTGAGGTTCAGAGTTTTCCCCTTTTTGGTACAACCATTGGTTTAGCCACACAGTGAGTGCCAGCGTTCTCACCATCTGGAGATATCTCTCCAGGGTGGCATGAGAGCACTAACACTCACTCTCGGAGGGTTTCCACCATCTCCTCTGATGAGAGGTTTCTCTCTCCAGACTACATAGGAGATTTCGGATACTGTTTCCTAAATGGCCATCAATCAAAGAAGGATCGTCTCCAGTGGTGAATGTGGTGATGGGTATTCTCTCTGGTCAGAGCTCCTCTTCACCAGGTAATGGTGCTTTCTTGCCTATCTTTGATGTGAAGGTTTCTTTCTGTCCTGGCTGTTGGTGGCAAAGATCAGCCTTAGGCATAGTAGATCTCACCTCTTGAAGTATAAAAATCTCTTTGATGAAGATTTTATACTCCTGTAAGGTTTTCAGCGATCATTCCATTCTGGGGAACTCGGACTTCTCTCTGGAAGTCTGGTTCACCTATGAGGGTTCATCTTGCAGTGTGTTTGAGACTTTACGAGAGTTTTCAGACACAGAACTGTCTCTGGAGATTGTGTATTTGTTATCCGTGACATCAGTGTAGGTGTGTTTTTGTTAGCCCTGACATCAATGTAGGATAGGCGAGTTTGGCGCTAGGGTGGGATCTGTCTTTTGAAATCGTCCTGAATTTTGTCAGTGTGAATCCCTCTCCTCCTCCCTGAAGGACTTTCTAGTAGTAATCCATGTGATACTATTGGGTCCTGTATGGGTACTGCAGTACTATCTTAGGGGAATGGGAATGTTGACAACCCTTCAGTTAGTGCTAACAGAGTTAAGGGAGTAATATCTGAGAACACCATATCTTGTGGCTCTGTGAGTCAATCCATGGGTGTTGTCTCTCCCACTATTGAGGACAAGTCCCAACCCAGATAGAGCTTTTCATTTATTACATGTGGAGAGGTGACCATGTCTGATTATCTGCACAATGTTTTACCTGCAGAAAGTTGCCCACTGGCCTTGAACACGCTTTCTTTGGACCAGTGGTGGCTGCTCAGTAGATTGGATAGCAAGCCCAGCTCCCTTTGGGACAGGTAGCACCCTGTCTAGGTATCAAACAGGATAGGAGTGGCTGGTTCTCCTGAATTCTCTCTCTGTCTTTTCCATCCTCTGCAGTAAATGGAAAGTCAGAGTAGTGGTCCATATACAAGCTGGGTGGGTGAGAGGAGGACAGACAATAAAGCAAAGTCGTTGATTGTATTCACCTCTTTTATTGTTTCTGACACTTCGGTCTGGGTTCTTACATCCTGATTGAGTAATTATGTAGAAACCCATTACTCAATAGTGCAGAGGAGTAGCAAAGCTACATCCCATATGTGCAGTATGCTAGAGGTCTGTGAGCCCTTCCTCTGCTTCCACTGGACCAGGAAGGTGATATTTGGGGTTGGGCAATCCTACTGGTCAGTTCAGATAGTACCCAGATTTCTTCCCAGCAATGGGCAAGTCTCTTATGTAAAGAATAAAGGTTTGTGTTTGTGTAGAAACAAATAGCAAATTTTAAAAGTACTTTGTATTTTTCCCGACATACAAACCTAAAGTTTTTTACATGAATGGCCCGCTTCAGCCATCCCTCTCATCTTTCACCTGGGCCAAAAGGCACTGTTGAGTGCAGACCAACAGATGGGCAGGGTTTAGCTACCTTGTCAGTGAGTTTGAATGGCTGCTCCAGCTCAGGTGTGCAAGCTAAATCATATGTTTAAATTTTCAGGTTTGTTTGTACATCTGCTTGTACATGTGTTTATGATGGCCAAAACTCAGTATTCCTTTTGAAAGCCAGGGAAGTTGAAAGGGCCCTGATCTCGTAGACAGTCACATAATCAACCTTTTCCAGGGCCTTTATCTCATCTACAGACAAAATCACATTATCAACCTTCCAAGATTCCCAGATATGCTTGAAGAATTACCTTTTTTAAATATGAAAGTGTTCTTAAAAAAAAAAAAAAAAATTCTTGTGCCAATTCATGGATAAGAGCCTGAAATTCTCATCCCTTGAATTAGATCAGTTTTACCAGGTAGAGCTTGATGATCAGGGAATGACTAGAATGGGCAATGGCTACAACCGGGGCCTCTGAAAACTTGACTTGAGATCTTGCTTGATGACCAAGCGGGAATGCACAAGGTGCATGGAATGTGGAGAAGTGTCACTGCTTCATGAGCTGCATCCCTGTCAGCATGGATCTGGGATAGTCCACTAGCATTGAAGTTGTAATACCAATTCTCCTAAGGCAGTGCAAGAGCAGTGAGCAACATCTTGGGTCTTTTGTCTTAGTTTCTCCAGGACTTCTTTGATGATGCCAAATGGAAGAATTACAAAAGTGTAAAGATCATCCCAAGAGTGAAGTACAGCATTAACTTTTGGTTTGCTGGATTGGGTTGAGTCGAGCAATGTACCAGAAGGTTTTAGTTCTAGCTTACTGTAAAGAGATCAACTAGGGTCATCCATGGATGCTGTGAAGACTTAAGAGCCATTGACTGCTTTGATGGAAGGGCTCACACCTTTCTTCAGAGTCTGTTTATAATATTCTGTACTGGCACAAAGCAACTTAAGGGCCAGGAACACTGCCCTCAAATCTAGGAAGTTGATGTGCCACTTCCCATCTGCCTTCAACCATGTGTTTGTCACTTGGTGGCTTAGGAGAAGGGCTCCTCTCCTTTGAGCCAAAGTAGGCTACGTTTGAAGAGGGGACACTAGGAACTCAAAGCCAAGAGAACTGCAGTTGATCAGCACCTAAAGGGAGAAAATGGCATGGATTTCGTCATGAAGTGGCTCCTGGGAACCAGCACCTCCAACGAGGACTGGTTGCCAAACAGAGGCTGCCACAGTTTTATTGGAGAAGTGAGTTACACTGAAACATTGTTCCTGTTGGGTCAGTCTCCATTCCCAAATACATTGCCTTTCTAGAATGGACTAGTTCAACTTCCTTCAGTTGACCTGCAGGCCCAGCTCCAGGTCACAAATTTGTACTAGATCTTCTCAAATAGTCACGCTGTTGATTGAGCAAGGACCGCCTTGGCTTCTTGTTCAAGATGAGAAAGATGGGTGACTGCTCTTGAAAGTTGCAGTAGGAAGCCTGGAGGCAGAAACACCAAAGTTTGTCGTGGCTGTCCTGGTTGCATTGATTGCTAACTTTTCCACGAAATCACTGACCATTTTATTTTGAATTACATCCAGGTTGAGAAGATAAGAGACCCTTAGGATCCCTAAGCCAGGGGAGAGAGAGAAAATAAATGAAAATAAATTAGCAGTTGTATATTTCACAATGAGGATGCAAAACTGAGGATGATGTATCATGGAAGTACACGTTCCTAAACACATCATGGAATAAGCCTGAGAGTTACTACCAACCAGTGGTCCACAGAAGTGCATAGAGGCGCTCTTGGCCCTTTCACCTCTTTCCTCCTTGCGAAATATAGAATTGGCATAGTTAAGGATATTGCAGCCATGATTTGAGCTTTATATGTTTGATGGGCTTGTGAAGAAAAGATTATTTCCAGTATATATGCTACCAACTAGTGGCCTTTAGATAGTCAAATGAGAAATAAAGCGAAGAGACAAAAGGTAAACATAAATTGTAAAGAGTGGTTATCAGAGAAGTTTAAATTAAACTATCCACAGTTATCTCTTTTCCAGAACTGGCCACTACTTGGTGATATATTTTTGTCAGGATTTTCACATTTCAGTAGCAGGCTTAGAAAATTACCAACAGTTTTGAACTTCACTAACATAGTTTATCCTTGATTATAAAGAGATAGTTCAATAATGGGAACATATTTGAACGCACTGATAAGCAGTCACTAAATCTCCCTTATTGTCTTGATTGGAATGGAAACTTGTCTGCTAAAGTTCTAAATCACAAACCTTTGATTCATCATCTCTGGTGACCTGTCATGGTCTGTTCATTATCTTATAGTCAGGAACATAGGAAACTTTATGAATTAGTATATTTACTGGGAACATTTTCCAGAAGAGAAATCAGTATCATTTAAAGACCAGTCATAGTCTGTTGCTCACCAAAATGGACATATCCATCCTGTAAACTACAGCAAGAAAGGGAGTGCGATGAAATTCACAAAGAAAGTAGCAAACATGCTTGACTTTACTTATTGTGCTGTGCTCAATGCAACAGAATTAAGTAGTATCGGGTATGGACTGAAATACCATAAACCACAGTACAGTATTGTATACAGATACAGTCAAGGGTCTATGAGGGCTTAGTTCTAAATATAGTCACATTTATCAAAGCCAGAAGCTTTATCCTTTAGATTCTCCCAAATTCATAGGACTGGCATTAAATGTTTTCCACCCATCTAAATTATTGTTGTCCTACCAAGGTAGCTAGATGTGATGCTTCAAGCCAATATTGGAATCCAACCTCAGTTTACTTTCAGTCACCAGTACGATGACAGAGCCCACACAGGAGTGCTGTAACTATGAACTCTACATCCTGTCCCTTACCCAGTTTTATGTTTGCTGAAGCTTTTCTTTATGATCTCTCCAAATTTTTTGTTTCTTGTTGCCTTTTTCTTTATCAGTGGTATTCAGAAATTCAGAGGTTAATAAAAGTCCATAATTATTAAGAGGCTTTTAAAACATTATTAATACATTGCATTGCCTTTTTTTGGATACCAGTGTTAGTGATGACAGTATTGTACAGTATTTTGCGTATGGTTATTTGTGGACTGAGGAAAATTAATTTTTTGTAAGTAGCCTTTTTCTTTCAATGGACTATAAACCCAAGAGGCCTCCAAAGTCAAAATCAGCCTATAGAGAAACAAGTTATAGGAAAAAAGGTGATAAGTAGATATGAGGTTATGGAAATAAGGCTGATATACCTAATTCAGGAGATGTCATAAAGCAGGTATAAGCTTGCTCCTTGCTTAAACATTCGGAGGTCAGAAGATTCCACAACTGCACTAGGCAACTAATCCACATTTTATTTATAGAAACAATAAAATTCTTGGTAAACAGAGTACGTAGTATTAAACCTGATGATAGAAAACAAGACATTATTTGCAGTAGCAGCCTGCCTAGTATTGCTAGCAAAAGAAGCTAGGTCAGGTGAAGACGAGTGCAGAGGACATTTTTCATTGCAGTGCATTTTATGCAAAAAATATAATGAGCTTACTTTACATCTTTGCCACAAGTCAGCTTTTAAGAGTTGGCAAATTAAGCATGACTGGTGACATAACTATCCAAGAGTTTGAGATGCAAGTCTGTACCAAAGATGACACTGGAGAACAGTGCTCCAGACAAGAAAGAAGAAAAGAGGTCAAACTCTTAGTAATAGTAGATTTATCACTCAGCATTCAAGAACATTTCCGCAAGATACTAAATTTTTAAGAAACGAAGGAGGCAATATTATATGTGTACTTTTCAGAAGTCAATTTCTTATCAAAAGTTACTTCTAAAATCCTAAATGAGTTGCTGACATTAAAAACAGTAACACTTAAATGTAAATCATTACACAATGAGTGAAGTGTTCTGGACCAACTAACCACCATACATAGTTGGTAAAATTTAAACAGCATCATACAGTAATTACTTTTCCAAACATCATCACATTGAACATAAGTGTCATCTGAAATTTCTACAGTTTTCATTTTGTTACCTTTGCTTACAGTATTTGAGAAAGTGCAGTTTATTTTTGGGGTGAAGTCCTTTCCATAATTTTAAATGCATAGTCACATAAATGCTAGCTCTCTCTCTCTCTCTCTCTCTCTCTCTCTCTCTCTCTCTCTCTCTCTCTCTCTCTCTCTCTCTCTCTCTTTTGAACAACAGAACAGAAATGACTCTCTCTCTCTCTCTCTCTCTCTCTCTCTCTCTCTCTCTCTCTCTCTCTCTCTCTCTCTCTCTCTCTCTCTCTCTCTCTCTGTTGAACAACAGAAATGACATGATCAGATAGTTTCACTGTGTTGAGAGCACATTCCTATGCATGTATTATTGTAACATTATAATGAAGTAATCTTCCTCAGATTACTATGGTATAGACAGATTAGGCAAAGTCAGTGTACTCACACATTTCAAGGCGGCTTATATGCCCTGGGTATGGTACTAATTTAAGTTGTTGATTAGTGAATATAGGAATAGAGCAGCTTGAATCAGAACAAAAACTGCCATCATCCTTGTTTGGAATATTTGTAATTGTTACAGTGTTTTACTTGAAAGTTTTTCATGTACTTAGGTTTCCATGATTTTATTAAGATAGGTGCAGTGGTGTTAACTGGAAACTTAAGCTTGCACTATTTGTCTACAAAAGTTTATAGAAGCTAAAGTTGCCAAGATATACATATTCATGTCCATGGAAGTCTTTTCACAAAGAACTGGTATCAAAAGCCATTGCCAGAAGGTTGTGCCTCCAACAAAACATTATTAGAGTAAGGTATTATTCATGAAATTCATGGCTTATGTAAATAGCTACTAAGGTGGCTTTGTACATTTGTTTATGAGTTAGTGATGTAGCCTAGATAATAACATGCAATTTATTTAACTTTTTTTTTATTACTAATTTTTTATAAATAGGCCTTATATTTAGGTTAGGATAAACAACATTTTTTCTAGAATGAATAGTTTTGTTTCAAACTAGTCAGTGCAGAATAGGATCACTACATGGAAAGCATTCAATTACAGTATTAGATTGTTCAATACTTTTGACCTTTTCATTTAATAATATCAGAAAAGATAGAAATGTACTAGTAAATGTGTATCTCTAGCAGTAATAAATCATGCAACTAGGTGGGAAGCCTCTTCAGAGGCTTCCTGCATTTCTAATCTAACCTTTTGCCCCATAATAGTTGTTTTCCAGCATCTTCCATCTACTGCAGACAAGCCTACATGAAATTTCGTGATCTGGTGAAAATATCACACCGGTCTCTGCTCACATTTGCGGTTATGTAGGGTCACTGCGCGCAATGCAGTGATAGTGATGCGATATAAATGTATAGGTTAGTTAGGGGGTCGCACAATGACCTGTCGATCGCAACGACACTCTTCCTTTGGAGCCTGTGTGGTAAAGGTGCCAATTAACCGACCTGGCAGGTGAGATTACTTTGCCAAATGGTAACATTTATTATGAATTATCGTCATCTAAAAGATGTGAATATAACGCAAGAGATCATCAACGAGGACATGAAGAATTAGTCAACCTGCTGTTAATTTTTTCGTAGGTTTTATATTTTTTTCATCATCTTTATTTTATTTTCAATTATACTGTATTTGTACTCTTAATTAACTCTTTAGTATACTGTGGCTCACGTAAAGAATACAGATGTCTACATGCATTATCAGGTGAGGTAAATGCTCTTTATTAAGACCAACAATGCAGTCTTAGTACAGTGCAGTGAAGACTAACACTTTTGATGTATGCTCAGGTTCAAGGCCAAGTACCATCCTGAAGAGTGTGTGAAGCGCAGAGAGGAGCAGTTATCAAATCTAAAGGTATTTAAGTTATTCTGATTGTTATTATTATTGTTGTTCATAATTGAACAATTTATTTGGAAAGATTCCTTAAGAATAGGATATGTGTGAGAAAAAAAACAAAAGATTTTGCATTGTTACAGTTTTTTATTATTAATTCATTCTCCAATACTATTACATTTTTGTGTCTGTAAGTCTGAACTGTTATAGGGGAAGAAATTTCCCCTCATAGAGTGGTTCATTAAGGTTAAATATATAGAAAAATTAACATCCAGGTTAATATAGCTTTGTCACCAGTCTTGAGTGAGTGAGGCTTAGGCTAATGTAATGGTGTGTAAAAGAGCTGTATCATAAGAATATGGAGGATAGTGGTAAGGACTTTTTACAGTGAAATATATGTTTTCATATATTCATTTTTTGTAGATTGTCAGGTAAGTATGAATTGTGCTATTTCATAATTTTCAAAATAGAAAACCAGCCACATTTCCAGACTAAAAGGCCTTGCCTGAAGGATATGTTTAGTAGACAAAAGTTAAAATTTGGAGCAATGTCAGGTTTGAAGTTTGAAGTTGTCAAGGTCTCATATCAAATCCTTAAATTTGAAAAAGAAAAATACAAAATGTACACATTCTGTTTCAGTGGCGAGTGTCTACTTTTGTGGAACTGTACAGTGCAGGGAGAATGGAAAACATAACAGTTGATGCTGACCAGTCAGAGGAACTCTTGAAGCTCTTGGATTCTGTCGTTATCAAGCTGGAGGGTGGAACAGATTTGGACCTTCAAGTGTTGGACCAAGTCCCAGAAGAAGACGTCAAACCTCAGATTGCTGAAGAAGAAAAGAAGCCATTTATTTTAGGGGAGGAGTAAGTTGAAATGATGAACTACTCTGTCTCTCTCATTTGAAAGTTTTCTTTTTCATAATGTGTGTGTGTGTGTGTGTTTTTTTTTTTTGAAAAGCACTTGTTGCCAGTCATAACTATCTACCAAGAAAATTGTTAAAATTTTAAATGTTGAAGTGATTCAGTTATGATAATGGCTGTATTAGGGAGACTTGCTTGATTATTTAAGTTTTATTATTGAGGAATCTCATTTGTTATATTTGTTAGTTTAAAAATTATTTCGTTTTTACATGATTGTGGTAATAATCAGTCACTGTTGATTAACCCTTAAATGCCTATTGGACGTATCATACGTCGACTAAAATTGTCTGTTGGGTGCCGAGTGGACGATCGCCGTCACGTCGACTACAAAAAATTTCAACCTTCGGTCAACTTTGACTCGACTGAAATGGTCGAAAAACGCAATTGTAAGCTAAAACTCTTACATTCTAGTAATATTCAATCATGTACCTTCATTTTGCAACAAATTGGAAGTCTCTAGCACATTATTTCGATTTATGATGAATTTTTGAAAAAAACTTTTTCTTACGCATGGGCGGTAACTCAGCCGAAAATTTCATAAATTCTTTCGTCATTTTGTCGTAATTTTTGCACTGCTCTATATTAGCCATTACATAAACTTTTATATATGAAAATGTTACGTCTGCGCGGTAACTCGGCCGAACATCTCAGAAATTCTTTCGTCTCGTTGTCGTAATATTTGCACCATTTTATATTAGTCGTTACATAAAGTTTTATATATGAAAATGGGCACAATTTCATGTACAATACAACAGAAAATAACTCATGGTTGTAGCTTTTATCAGTTTTGAAATATTTTCATATAAATCACGATAAATAGAAAAAATTCGACATTCGGTCAACTTTAACTCGACCGAAATGGTCGAAAACTGCAATTGTAAGCTAAAATACTTACAGTCTAGTAATATTCAATCAATTAGCTTCATTTTTCAACAAATGGGAAGTCTCTAGCACAATATTTCGATTTTTGGTGAATTTTTGAAAACATTTTTTACGTCCCTGGCGTTACGAATTCATGGATCATTTTGTGATAATATTTTCTCTGTGTTGCTTTGATCGTTTTAAAATTTGTTATATACCAAAATCATTGCAATTTAGTGTACAATACAACTAAAAAAATTAACTCATTAGCTTTAACCGTTTTGCTTACAGCGCAATTTGTATACAATTATATACGAGTTTTTTTTTTTTTTTTTTTTTTTTTTTTTTTTTTTGCTGTCATATATTCCAATATTTATACATGATAATGATATTTTTTCATTTCTGATGGTTGCATACTAAACTTCAGGCAATGACAAAAAAAATAAGCCAAAAATGAACTCTTAATCTTAAAAACTAAGCGTTCTGTGATTTTTTGAAAAAAACTTTTTTTCCACTTCGGCGCTAACTCACCGAACGCTGCCGGCATACAGGAGACATTTTTGTAATTAGGGCTTCGGCGTTAAAGGGTTAAGTATGCACATCCTTACAGTACTACAGTAGATCCCCATCTATTCACGGTTCTGAATTCGCAGCTTCACCTATTCACAAAATTTTGGTGGAACCTGTCTCTAAATTATTTGCGGAAAAACTTGCTTATTTGTGGATTTTTTCGTAGAGCAATATTCTGTATTTTCATATACAGTATTCATAAATAAATACTGTATGGTATGTACGCATAGATTTCTTAGGATAAAATAATGATTTACAGCACTAATTTTCAAATGATATTAAGTTAATAAGATTATAGTTAGTAATAATAAGTTTAAATAAGATTAAATAATACAGTAATAATAGTACTGTACTGTACCCGTAATAATACATACAGGTAATAATGACTGTGACATATTTTATTAAAACAGAATTCCATCAAAATATAAGGGAGCCTATATAAATGCCAAAATGTGGAAAATAAAGGCAGTATTTCAGAGACCAAACTGTCTCTCTCCTCAGGCAAAGAGCGAATGAGAAAAAGTTACAGAAAGCGGTATTTATACCAGAAGATCCATAGGTCAGCCGTTAAGTCACTCCAGTTGACAATTTCTCTTTAATCTTAATCGCTGGTTGGAGGAAGATTTTCTCTATAATATCTGAATCCTAGGTGCCTCTTGAGAGATTCATTGCATTTCTTTGTTTAATCAGGTGATTCCACCATCTGGCTTTTGAACTGACAATTGCTGCTATAAATTATATGAGACATATTCCAGTTTATTCTGTGGTTATGGTTATTTATGTGGTTAAAAATGGCTGAGCTCAATTAAATGGTCAGTAATCGATCCACAAAGCAAACACTATTTACTACCGTCCCCCCATAACCAGACCAGAGACACACCCAACAATAAAGTGAAAATCCCACACCTGGACAGGATTAAGATGTTGACATAGACACTTGGAAACTCTAACCCTTTTGATTTTACCTATCCAAATACCTTAGCCAAATCCCTGATTAACGTCCAACAAAAACCAGTCCCCAAAAACACAGGAGTTTACGAAATCCCTTTCCTCGAGTGTGACCAATCTTATATTGGCTTCACAGGCAAAATTACACCCCCAAAGATTAATACAGCATAAACATTCAGTTAGGTACGGACAGCAGAGCTCATCCATTTTTAACTACATAAATAACCATAACCACAGAATAAACTGGAATATGTCTCGTATAATTTATAGCAGCAATTGGCAGTTCAAAAGCCAGATGGTGGAATCAGCCTTGATTAAACAAAGAAATGCAATGAATCTCTCAAGAGGTGCCTGGGATTCAGATATTATAGATAAAATCTTCCTCCAACCAGCGATTAAGAAGATTAAAGAGAAATTGGCTACTGGAGTGACTTAATGGCAGACCTATGGATCTTCTGGTATAAATACCATTTTTCTGTAACTTTTTCCCATTCACTCTGCCTGAGGAGAGAGACAGTTAGGTCTCTGAAATATAGGCTTCATTTTCACAAATTGGCATTTCTATAGGCTCCCTTATATTTGACAATTGATAATAAATACAGTACCTGTATGTACTAATTTTCAAATATTAATAAGATTGAGTAATAATAATAATGTACAGTACCTTTAATAATAGTAATAAGATTAATACAGTAACAATAAGATTAAATATTAAATAATAATACTGTACTAACAATAAGATTAAATATTAAATAATAATACTGTACTACCTGTAATAATAAGGTTACATAAATCATACAGGTACTCACCAGTGATGATGAATGTTGATTAAAGATGATGATGATGATGAATTAGCTGTGGAGTCCGATGAATGATGATGAAAATATGACTGCATAGCAAAGCAGAGGAGTTACATCTCCTTCTGCCTTATCAATGGGCAATTGTTGAATTTCTTCAGGAAAGAACCCCTTATAATCATGCACAGACTCTGGCCACAAATTCTTCCAGCAGGTCTCCTTCATGTCCTTCAACATCAATCGGTTGATAACGGTCAGACAAATGGCAATCTTGAATTTATGCCAGTAATCCTTCAGCATAAATTCACTGTCAGTGTCCATTGCATTTACAAGGTGCTCGAGGGGGTTCTGGTAGTAGAGTGCCTGGTCCATAGGCTGGAGGAGAGAGGTGGTGTTGGCAGGGAGGAACTCGAGCTGGACTCCGTTGTAATAAAGATCCACAGGGTGGCCACCAGCAGTATCCTTAATCAGTAACACCTTGAACTCCATGCACAAGTTGCTGAGGTATTGTTTAACTTAAGGGATGAAGTTCTGAATGAACCAGTGATCCGTAAGGACTTGGTGTTGTGCATGGAAAACACAGGCAGCAATGCCTTGTTCTTATTCTTGAGGGCCCAGGGCTTTGAAGCCAGCAGCATTGCCTTATATTATGAGGGTAACCCTATCCTTCTGGGGCTTGAACCTGAAGGCTCTGGCTTTGTCCTTCATAAGGTATGTCTGGGAAGGCATCCTCTAGAACAAGCCTGTCTCATCCATATTGAACACCTTTTCTGGATGGTAGCCCTTGTCCCTGATGATTTTCTTGAAATTCTCGGGATATTTCGTGGCTGCTTCCTTGACTGCCGATGCTGCTTCCCCATGCAGAGAAACATTCTTGAGTTGGAACTGTCTCTGAAAGCAATGGAACCACCCCTTGCTAGCCTGAAAACCTTGAGGACCTGACAATGGTCCTGCTTGTGCTCTTCCTCTTCTTCTTCTTCCTCAGGTTTGTCCAAGCCTGGGAAGTCTACTTCCCCTACATTGCTGCCTTCCCTAACAGTCAAAAACAGCTGGCACAGTAATTGTGCCTTTTTGCGAGTAATATTGGTGTTGAGGGTGATGTTCTTCTTACGGCAGCCCTTTATCCAATATGCCAGTGCCGATTCCATCTTAATAATTGTTTTATCATGCACTGTTGAAACTTTTTACACTACCAAAGAAGCTAGCACTCACAGCCTTTCTTATCTCCGCTTCTTTCTTCTTGATGTAGTGTACAGTACTCTAATTCACGCCAGTATGGCAGGCTACAGCTGCACAACTCTTGCCTTTTTTTTTTTTAACTTATCCAGAAGTTTAACCTTCTTGAGTGTTATGACCACCTCCTTGTGCTAAGGCTGTTTGCCAGAAGCCTTAGAAGGAGCAGGGCATTTAGGAGGCATCTTAGGGCACAATTAGATATTGATATTGCAAACAAAGATATGGAAAGTACACGGCAAAACAACGAAACTTTTGAACGACGGGGGTACCTAGCCAATCAGCACCAAGGATACTGCCAGTGGGCTCCAAGGAAAACGAATGGGACTCCTGGATTGGCTGCTTTACAAACAACAGCCAATTGCATGTTGAGTATCATTGCGCCTGGGTATACAGTATCAGCATCATGTCCCAAGATGCATTTTCCTTTGCTAGAGGTTTGTGTTTTGCTTGGATGGGGTAGAACATTTCTCAAGAAAAAAAAAGTACATTTATTGATATTTTGCTGTTTACATTAATATACTACAGTACGGGCAGTCCCTGGTTATCGGTGGGGGTTCTGTTCCGACGGCGTGACAATAAGCGAAAATCGCTGATTTTTGGTTATTGGCGCCTCTGTTAGGTATGTGTCGGTGTTGATAAGTGGAAATCGGCACATATTTGCCCTGAAAATAGCTGATTTTCACCACTAGACAAGCACCAAAAAACCAGACCACCAGTAACCAAGCCCACCGATAACCAGGGACTGCCTGTACTATAATATTTGAAAAATAGTAACTTTTTTTTTTTTTTTATAAAAATTCATTTAATCACAGAAATATAACATGAAAATAGAATGACTGACAATTCCGCAGACATAAACATAGTCCCCTCGTTCTACAAACTACCTATGTATTTTAGATATGCTCTACTCATCCTGAAACACATTAATATCATTTCAAAATCTAATTACAACACAGCAAAATATCAATAAAATGTACAGTATGTGCAGAATATCAATGTTGTTATGCACACTACCCAGGATAAATGACCTAGCATCTCTGCCCAGCTTCTCAGTTCAATGTGTGTGCCTCTAGAGCTCATATGTTGTGTACATACGTATCAGTGCGGACTTGGCGTATCTCTTTGAATCGTGCCCTATGATGCCTCCTAAACGCCCTGCTTAGTCTACAGCATCTGTACAAGAGCCTAAGTGCCAGAGGAAGATTATGACCATTGAGGAGAAGGCAGACATTACTGTAATGTTAAGAGAAGGCAAAAGTCATGGAGAAGTAGCAACCCTTTATGGCTTGACAGTAAGTGCCATCTCCTTCATCAAGAGGGCATATGAAGAGGGTAGAATCCTTGTGATGGCATTTGGTGGAGAAGAACTCTCCGCCCTCGTTTATGTACTCTCTATCCCCCCGACAGAGTAGGATTTTGAAGAATTTCAAGGTCTGTACAAAATTCTGAGGAAAGCCAAGAAGCTGCAGATGATGATAGGCCCCAGAGGAGATGAAACTCCTTTGGTTTGCTGTTCAGTCATGTCTTCATTGTCATTCATTGGACTGCACAGCTAATTCATAATTCATCATCATCATCTTCAGTCAACATTGATCACTGATGAGTACAGTACCCATATGGTTTACGTACATAATATTAAATATTTTTAATGTGCATATGTATTTTAGTTTCTCTCTCTCTCTCTCTCTCTCTCTCTCTCTCTCTCTCTCTCTCTCTCTCTCTCTCTCTCTCTCTCTCTCTCTCTCTCTCTCCACGATGATAGTTGAAGGTACAGTGATCCCTCTTCTATCACGGATAATGGGGACCAGAACCCCCCCGCGAAAGGTGAAATTCCGCGAAGTAGCATTGGCCCCTCCCTAGGGGGGATTATATATATAAAACACCCATGTATGAGCAACATTACATAAGCGAGGTAAGTATAAAGTGAATAAATGTACTGTACAGGTGTACTATTTACAGTACCATATTGTACTTAAATATATTTACTGTACTGTACAGTACAATAATTATAAAACCTTGTACATACATTCACTCTCTCTCTCTCTCTCTCTCCCTCTCATATGAGATGTACATTACTGTACTGTAATTATAAAACCTTAATTATTGTACATTCACTCACTCTCTCATACGAGACGTTCAACACTCACCAATGACAGTAGTGTAATATCTTGAGGTGACGATGACGACGATGAAAATGATGATGACAATGATGAGGTACCTGTGCAGTTCGATGAATGTGATGATTAATTGATGACGATGATGGTGTTACTGCACAGGTATAATGAGGCCTTTACATCAGTTCAGGAAGCGCCTCATCATCAGATATCGGCGCTGGATCGTCACCATTTTCTTCCGAAAGAGGCGAAGAAGCTCGTGGTGGCGGTGAAGAGGCTCCCACTTCACTCGTAGATGCTTCAGGTTCACTCAGAGGCACTGATGGTGTAGCTGGGGTTTTTACCTTGAAGAACATGGTGATTGGTAGTAGTTGTCGTCGTCTTTTCTTCTGCTGTAAAATGCCCTTGTACAAGGACATAACCCCGTCAACACGGTTCCTAAACTCGACAGCTCGAACCATGTTGTCATCGATTTCTTGTGCAAATTGTTGCATTGCCCTTGCCTTGTTGCACAATTGTTGCAGGTTCTCCAGGGTAAGGCCATGCTCTTCAACGTTTTCGTCTTCCTCTTCTTGGCTTTCTTCTTCACTCGCAGACTTCGTCATCTCAACGAGGTCTTCATCTGTCAGTGGGTCCGAGTGGGCATCGATAAGACCGTTGACGTCATCTTCCGTCATGTCGATGAATCCTTCATCGTTGATGATATTAGCCAACTTCACCACCTTCTGCGCCGCCAAGTGATGAATTTCGTCAGGACTGAAGCCTTTACAATCATGAACCACATCAGGCCATAATTTCTTCCAGGCAGCATTTATGGTCTCGGTTTTCATGTCCTTCAATGCTCGCTGGATATTACGCAAGCATGACGCAATGTTGTAGTTACGCCAGTACTTTTTCACACTGAAGTCTTCGGTATCATCGTCAAGTGCAGCGATGAGGCCCTCCATCGTTGAACACGTGTAGAGTGCCTTAAAGGCACAAATAACACCTTGATCCATCGGCTGGATTAAAGATGTGGTGTTAGATGGCAGAAACTCGATCTGAACCCCATCATATTCCAAGTTCTTTGCATGGCCTCCTGCACAGTCCATCAAGAGAAGGACCTTAAAGGGGAGTCCCTTCTCAGCCGGATAGAGCTTCATCTGGGGAATGAAGCAATGGAGGAACCATTCGATGGTCAGGGCTTTCGTTATCCAGGCCTTAGAGTTATTCATCCAATACACGGGAGCAGAGCAGCAGTCCCCCTTACGACGGTTTTTGTTTTTAAGGCTTTTCAAATATATTCATCAGAAATTATTTTGCTTACAACGCATGTTCTTATCCGACGGAAGAAATAAGGCCCCAAAATGGCAGAATAATCATAATTTGAAGGTTTTTTTATGTAAAACTCAATAATAATGCAGTTTACATCGTTTTCAATGCACCCAGAGCATTAAAAGTAAGGTTTTCTTATGATGATTTTTCGGCGATGTTACGATGGTTCTGACGGCGCAAGAACGGAACCCCGTCGTAACCGGGGACCGCCTTTTTGTTTTTAAGGCCCGTGGATTTTTGGCCTTATAAATAAGGCCTGGCTTAATCATAAAGCCTGCAGCATTGCCACACATGATGAGTGTGACATGGTCCTTGTGGGCCTTGAAGCCTGCCCTCTTCACTTCATCCTTGAAGAGGAATGTTCGAGAAGGCATCCTCTTCCAAAAGAGACCTGTCTCATCCATGTTAAAGACTTGCTTAGGGAGGTAGCTCTCGTAGGCTAGCCTAGGTTGTTTCGTCAGCGCTGGGATACTTCTGCGCTCGTCGGCCTTTGCCGCAACCTGCAGGGCGGAGTGTCATTGGCTCGGCACACTGCCTCATTCCCTCCTTAGTGGGTAGGCTCTGAATAGTCACTTGGGAGATGCATCGTTCTCCTTTTTACATGAAAGTTATTCTCTTAGTCCGTGTGTAGCCGCTAACCCTTCTATCGTGGGTGCGTTCATTTAGCTAAGGGGGTATTCTCTTAGTGCGGAGGTTCTTAGAGGCGGCCACTTGGAAGTCGGTGTCGGTTTTCACGACTTTCTACCTAAAAGATGTTCAGTTTTCGAACCTGTCAGCTCCTCTTCACTCAGATATCTAACTAAGAAGACCCTCTTTTTGGTGGTTTCGGCGACAGGTAAGAGGGTTAGTGAGCTACAAGCAATCGTTAGAAGGATCGGTTTCTCTGGAGGAGACATGATTTGTTCTTATACACTAGGATTTCTTGCAAAGAATGAGAATCCATCCAAGCTCTGGCCTTGTTCTTTTAAGGTCAAAAATCTAGGACCTGAGAAGGAAGAAAGAGTTCTTTAAATTATTACCTTCAGAGAACAGAGAGGTTAAGAGGGCCCTCTAGTAATTTGTGGACTTTGATAAAGGATCCTTCACATCCTGTTACTAAAAATGTGATATCCTTTTTCTTAAGAGAACTCATTAAGGATGCCCACTCTCATGTGGGAGAAGAGCTTTTACCTTTTTACCTTCGCTGAAGTGAAGGTTACGGCACATGAAATAGGGGAGGTGACTACGTCCTTAGTTTTTAAATGTATTTCTCCTTCAGATATTCTCCAAACTTTTGGAGATGTAAATCAGTATTCACATTTCACTAATTAAGGAATATGGAAACAGTTTTTAATGAATGCAGCACTTTGGGTCCTTTATAAGTGGTTAGCATGGTGTTGGGGAAAGTAAGAAGCTTACTTCCATCCTTTCTCTTCGCCTTGAATTTGGTGTTGAGTTTCAAGGGAGTCGGGGGGTTACTATGTACTGGGGTACCCTTCAGTTTTTTAATGGTTTTGGAATAGTGTTTTTAATATTTTGGTGTAGGTAACAGCATTGTTATCTGGTTGTGTTAGTGCTGCACCCTGGGCAGGGGCAATTTTCTGTAACTTACCAGCATTCGGTGGTGTCCTTCTCTGTAAGTCTCCCACTGATGTAGTAGGTGACCCAGGGCCATACCCCTCGCCTCTACTGAGTGAGATGAGTACCAACCAAAAGCAGTATCTTCCTGCAGCAGCTCTCTCACCAGGTAAGGAAACAACAAGCATTGTCTCATTGCTAGAAAATTTTCTTTTCTCAAATTCATTACTGTATACCATGTTTTGGGGATAGAGTAGTCCATGAATCTCACCTCCTTTCATTGTGGAATCAGCTTTGTAATTACTTGGTAAGTCACAAAAAATGACATTTTTATAATAAAATAAACAATATATATTTACCAAGTAATTACAGAATGGGAGCCCACCCTCCTCCCCCTCACATGGACATAATGGCACCAACAAATTGAAGCTATTTGCTCATTTGTTCCTCATCTTCGCCAAAAGTGGGCTGGGCTAGACACGTGCACCAAAAACAAAAGAATCGCTACTGCGAGTTTCAAATTCTAGCTGCTGATACTAGAAACGTTAGCTATAGCTATGTAATTACTTGGTAAGTATCTGTAAAACTATTTTATTATAAAAATGTCATTTTGCTGTGTTTACATTAATGTTATTTGAAAATTATTAAATCATTTATTCATCATACAAAACAAATAAACATACATATTACATATGCATGAAAATCCTCTCATATCAGTAAGAGAGAGAGAGATAGAGAGAGAGAGAGAGAGAGAGAGAGAGAGAGAGAGAGAGAGAGAGAGAGAGAGAGAGATAGGAGAGAGAGAGAGAGAGAACTGAGAAAGTAAGGGAGAGAGGGAATTATTTCTATTTATTGTTGTTTAACCT
The DNA here is from genome assembly GCF_040412425.1 of Macrobrachium rosenbergii. Classification (NCBI taxonomy): domain Eukaryota; kingdom Metazoa; phylum Arthropoda; class Malacostraca; order Decapoda; family Palaemonidae; genus Macrobrachium; species Macrobrachium rosenbergii. The sequence goes on from NC_089747.1 coordinate 34,278,199, forward strand.
TATTAATCTCTATATTATTTGAAAATTATTAATGTAAATCATTATTTATCCTAAAATGTATATGTACATACAGTACAGTACGTGTATTTAGTCATGAAAATAATATGAAAATACAGAATTTTGCTCTACGAAAAAATCTGCGAATGGGTGATTTTTCCATTGAATAATTTATAGATAGGTTCCACAGAAAATTCCACAAATTGTGAGAAAGCGAATCCAGGGGGTTTAGTGTACACTACAGCAACTTACACCCTTACAGTCCTTGGGGGTATTAGGGGTAAGTTTCCTACATGTTTACCCGAGAGATTGTCCTTTCTCCTTCAGGTGAGGGTCCATATGTGAAAGCATAGGTTCATATACGTGTCAACAAATACTAAATTAAAAAGAAATTTGTATTTTTCCTAATGCATGAACCTGCACTTTCATATAGGTAAAGTTAGCCTCGTTGTACCACCCCATGTGGTCCCGATCTCTCACTCCTTCTAGGAGGTTGAACAGAGCTGCGTGTGGGCTGTCTCATAAAATGGGAGAAGAAGGCTGGGTCAGTCAACCCAAATGACTTAGGTGGTATTAGGATTTTGTTTTCAGACACGAGTTGAGAACAGCCGTAGGTAGGTAAGCACGGAATACTCCATATATGAAAGCGAAGGTTTGTATTGTAGGAAAAATACAAATTTCTGTTTAATTTGGTATAGTGATTTGATGTGCATTCATGAGCAGTTTATTTTCCTAGTCATGTAGCTGAGTCTTTGGAACTTGAAAATTTCAAACTGGATGCAAATTTATGCAAGCCTCATTTAATAGTTTATTTTGTTGTCATTGTTATTTTTTCATGTAGTTTTTAATGTATTTTTCCTTGAACTGGTCTGCTTTTCTTTTTGGAGTCCCTGACTTTGTGGTATTATGCTTTCACAGTTAGGGTTGCAGATTGTCTAGTACTGTAATGCTAGTATTAAACTAATAGGACCAGTGTTAATTCAAAATGTGTTCACTGTTTTATGAGATGAGATAAAACACTAAATAATTTAATTTTAGCTCTGATGAGGGTGAGGAGAAAGAGGTCACTGAAGAGAAGAATCCAGAAGAACCATTAAAGATGGACATGTCTGAAGAACAAATGGAACTGCAGAAGAAAGCAAAGGAGTATTTAAAACAGAAAGGCTCGGATGGAGAGAAGGGTATGATATAAGATGTTTTTTTTTTTTTTTTGTATTAATTTGGCTCTGGACTTTTGTAGAAGCAAAAAGACAAAGTGGAAAACTTTTTTTTATGTATAGAATAGATCTTGTTGAATTATCAAGTGAGAGAAAAGCCTGTATCAGACTCGGTCTTTTGTTGTGCCCTCCCCAGTTCAAGTGCCATCTTGGTGTTATCTGATCACTGTCTTGGCCTCATGACCAAATAGGATCCATTGCTGCTCATACCAGACACCTAAGGACAAGTGCAGACAGTCCCCGGTTATCGTTGATCCAGGTTTGCGGCACTTGTCTAGTGATGAAAATCAGCAATTTTCAGCACTGAAAATTGCCGATTTCCGATTATCGGCACCGATACATACCTAACAGAAGCGCCGGTAATTGAAAATCACTGGTTTTCAGCTATCAGCGATTTTCGGTTATCGTCATGCCGTCAGAGCAGAACCCCCGACGATAACCAGGGACTTCCTGTGTAGGCAGTTGAATTATTCAGAACAAGCTGCCCTTGCACCACCAGTCTTATGAGAATTACTACATCAATATATGGATGCTTATCCCTTGATTTTATGCAGCTTGTAAGGTTCATGAGTTGTCTTTACTTCCACAGCACTGGTTATCTTTATTCAGTAAATACTTAATTTCATCTTTAAGAATCTTATCGTTGTTTGTACTCTTCCTTATCCAGAAACCCGTAAGCGCAAACACTCGGATAGCTCATCCAGTTCATCAAGTGATTCAGAAGATGAACGCATGGAGGAGGAAAGCAAGGAACCACCACCACCAGGAATGGAGAAAGAGGAAACAGAAACAAATTCTACAAAAGAAAAGGAAGATGAGGAAAAAGAGACAGTTAGTGCTGAAGAAAATGAAAATGAAACTGAACCAAAAGAAGATACTCCTGCTAAAGAAAATGGACTGGAACCCCCTGGTGAAGAAGTTACCAAGATTGATGATGATAAAGGTATGGGAATTATTGAATATCAGTAACAAGAAAATTAAGTACTGTGTGACAGTTTGAAGGTAAATGTTTTATCACTAAATATTTTTTTCCAAAGTGTCTTGTGCCAGCCCTGTGTGAGTTACTCTGGTTTGCTAGGTTATTTACTTGTCACTGTTCCTATACTAAATTTGTTTTCGTGAAGTCTCCCTTATGCAAAAATAAATTATTTGGAATGAATCTGACCTATTGTTAAAGTATATCTTCACTCTGTTAGGTGCAATTGGCATTCAAAAGAAACAAAATAATGCTTGGCTGACTCACTAGAACTGTCTCTGTAATCGTCTGTTTCCCACCAGGTGGCCTCCGCAAGGGGTTAGTTCCATCAGTTCACCTCACATGGTGCACTGTAGGCATTACATCAGGTTCTTTACATCGTCCCTTCGCCCCCTAGCTGCAACCCCTTTCATTCCTTTTACTGTACCTCCATTCATATTCTCTTCAGTCTTACCAGTCTCCCTCTCCTAACAATGGTTTCATAGTGCAACTACAAGTTTTTCTTCTTGTTACCCCTTTCAAACCCTTCTACTCTCAATTCTCCTTTCAGCGCTGAATGATCTCATAGGTCCCAGCGCTTGGCCTTTGGCCTAAATTCTATATTCCTCCCACCAGATGGCATTGGAATGTTTACATTCTTGTCAGAATTCTTCTTGCTGTGTCCTTATGTATGCAGAGTGAATTGGTGGTAATGATTTTTACTATTCATGGCTGGTTTTGTTAAGTACAGTATTGTGCTTGTTTTCTGTTCTTGCATTATGTCATCTACAGCAAGTAGGATGAAAGCATTAGGCTGTGTAGGAATGAAATTTTGAAATTCACGACAGCACTGGTGTCGGTGTAGATGACTAGTTCCCGCCCACTTTCGAGGTAAGAGAGGAGCAACTTCAACACTGTGATTCAATTGTTTTTCTGCTGGCTCAACATTGGTTCAGATGTGAACAGTCAGCTTAAATTTTGGCTTTTGTCGCTTTTCCTTTTGAGACTCTCCTTTGGGTGAAGTACTGGTAGCCTACAGCTTTTGTATTCATGTTAGGTTCTCTCTTAGCGAGACTGTTAATTTCAATTTAGGACACTTTTACTTCAATTTGACTTACATTATAACTCGATTGTTGACTTCTTGGACTTAACCTAGTATGTCTGACTAGTGCTGCTAGCCTACGCTATTGCCGCTTACCAAAGAGAAATATGACTCTCACTCTGTGCGTAGAATGTAGGGGACGAGTGTTACGTTCGATCAGTTGATCGAACGTGTGACGAATGTTCAGAGTGGGATGCTAGAAAATGGAAGGTTTTTGGGTCTCATTTAGCAAAATTAGACAGAGACAGGAAACATAAGGCGGCTGCTAGAGCCGTAAAACCGACACTAGGTAGCAAGGCCATAGTTAGTTCTGCTGATGACGATATTGCTGCTTTACCTTTACCTGCTCCTGCTGTGTCACCTGTTCCCAGTTCTCTGATATTCAACATACTCCTTTACCCGGCTCCTCACTTCCGAACCCAGCCCCCTTGCCAGCCTGAAGTCGAAACTCGTAACGTAATTTTGATGTCAAAATGGGATTAATTGTGGATACTGAGACCCAGCTGGGTGCTTCAGTGCGTGTTTTATGTACAAAATGGAAAAAGTGTTAGTGAAGTGTCAGTGAGGTGGCTGCTGCTTGTCCTGCCAAAGTTCCTAGGCAAAGGTCACTGGCCTTACACCTGGGAGCGGTCATACTGGAGGCCCAAGGGAGGTTGGTGGGGTCTGCCCACAGGCAGCAGTCGCTTCAGTTGGACCTGTTGCAACATCCCAGGTCGCGGCAAAGGATAGTTGTTGGAAAGGCATCCAAACAGAAGTGAGTAGGCTATCTTCAAGTTCCGAGGTTTTCGGCCCCGAGAGTAGGTGCCGCTGGTGCTTTAGTGATGAATCGCAGCCACTGAAAAGGCCCGCGGTGGACACAGTCCACTCCCCTCTAGTGCCGTATAAGAAATTTAGGGAGCCTCTGCAGCAGCCTTCTTGTAGTTTCTGGGATTCCCCAGAACGTTTTCTCCAGTGTATCCTGTGTGTGAGCCCAAGCATTTGCCTGCTTCGAGACGCTCCTCGTCATCTCATGAGCACCCGGTAGCTCCCGAGCTACCAAGAGCAACAAATCTCCCAGCAACACCCGGATGCTCGGTAGTTGCCCATTAGCGCCTGTTCCTCCATTTGTGCCCGAGTGCCTGTCATTGCACAAGCACCCTTCAGTATCCGAGTGCCCTTCCGCACCCAAGACTTCGGCTCAGACTCCTTCTGCAGACACGACGGACCCCTCACTAGCTCCCATTCAGCATCAGCTGGCTGGCATCTTAAATTTGCTCATGAAAGAGCTGCCTTCTTTGGCCCAGACCCCTCAAGATTTGCTTCTATTCCCCTTTTCGTTGTAGGATGGTGAAGTGGGTCAGGGCTCCCCTCCGACAGCTTACGCAGCTTTATTGACATACTTGCTGGAGAGCTTTCCGGGATTCTTCTCGCCTTCAGCCCCAGCCTCCCAGGCTTCAACATTTTTCATCAGTGACAAGCCTTCTGACTCTAGGTTACCGAAGATGGTTCTTTCATCTTCCGCTATGAAGGCTCTCAGTGATGGATGCTGGCCCTCAGAGAAGAGAGAGCAGGGGAAATCTTCCTTCAGTCTTCCTTTAGCTGTCCTCCTTGTTGTCTTGTGTGCGCTGGAGGTATTCTTCGTACAAGACTGGAGAAGCTCCCTCACTGGGAGTGACTGCCTCCTCCCAGAGGGGACTTCTCAGGACTTACTGACTTGTCTAGGTCAGCCTTCGACGCCGCTAAGGTGATGTTCTCCCCTACAGAACTCGGCCACCTTTTGAAGAACTTGTTTAGGATTTTTGAAGTTTTAAGCTTTTTTAGACTGGTTGGTGGGGCCTTAGCCTGCAAGATTAAGAATTGCTCTTCGCTCTTTGAGGAAGTCGCATCAGGAATGTCCTGTCCTGCACAGATAGGGGCATCAGAGATGGCTCTCAAGAGTTAGCCTCTCTCTACGCAATGGGAGTATTGAAGAAGAGAGAGCTCTGGTGCTCGTTCGCTACAAGGAGTTTCATGGCTTCTCAGAAGTCTGCCCTATTGTATTCTCTCAATCGCCAGCACCTCTTCTCTCGGTCTATTGTCAGTGACATTTCTTCGGAACTTTTGAAGAAAAGCACACAGGACCTTATAGCTCGCTCGTCTAGTTGTCCCAGGGAGTCTCCATCGACAAGTACCAGGACCCATTTTCCACTTAAGCTTCTGCCTTTCAAGGTAGCAGAACCAGAGCCCAGTCTAGGCCTAGAACGACCTGTGCTTCCTGTCACAACCTTTTAAGAAGCCCTCTTCCAAACCAGCTGCTTGTAAGTGAGGATCCTTTCCTCCATGTGCCAGTAGGAGCCAGACTCTTCCATTAGTGGGAGAAGTGGAGCACAAGAGCAGCAGAGGAGTGGACTGTGTCATTGCTGAAACAGGGCTACCCCATAACATTCAGGGAGAAGCCCCCATTAGTCAACACGCCTATCACATTGACCGCTTACTCGGTAGGATCCAAGAAGCATTTGGCCCTCTCCAACGAAGCGTCAGCCCTCCTCAAGAAGACAGCCATCGAGGAAGTCAAAGAAATCCAGTTGGACAGTTTTTACAACCGTCTCTTCATAGTCCCTGAGGTATCGGGGTTGGAGGCCAGTACTGAACGTAAGCGCCTTGAATTTTTTTGTCAAAAAGACAAAATTCAAGATGAAAACAAGTCACTCTGTCATGTCATCCATTCACCGGGGCAACTGGACATGTAAGATGCCTATTTCCACATGCCTATACATCCAGAATCCAGGAATATCTACGTTTTGTATTTGGCAACAGTGTACCAGTTTTGGGCCTTATGCTTCGGCCTTTCAACCACTCTGCAATTGTTCACCTGAGTCCGTGCTCTGCTCTTCAAGTGGCTTCATCTGATGGGGATAAACATCTCCCTCTTCTTAGACGATTGACTCCTTTGACTGCCCTCGAAGGAGAGGTGCATGTAGGACCTTCGGAAGACCCTTCATTTATCATAAGGGTTGAGTCTGCTAATTATCCTTCAGAAGTCGCAGCTGGTTCCATCATAGACAATTCTCTATTTGGGGATGATGCTGGTCCCATCACAGATGATTCTCTATTTAGGGATGATAATAAACTCTCAGAGTTTTCAGGTTTTTCTGTCACCCAAAAAAGAGTTCAGTCATGCAAGTTTTATCTGCAGGCCAGCTGGGACAGGAAAGCTCATTCAGACACATTCGTCTTCCCGATATCTCAAGAAATCAAGGAGGATCTCCGGTGGTGGAAGTCAGAAGACAAACTTTCAGAAGGAAGTCCCTTCTTCCTTTGAACCCCAATCTAGACTTATACGCAGACCTGTCAGATGTGGGTTGGGGAGTGCTTCTAAGCACCCAAGAAGTGTCAGGGCTTCAATAGTCCGCAATCAAGTAGTGACCGTACACTTGGACAGTACTATGGCCCTGACATATATAAAGAAGCAAGGGGGTACTCATTCATTCTCCCTTTGCAAAGTAGTGAGAACCCTCCTTTTATGAGCAGACCACAACCGGACCAAGTTGGTGATGCGGTTCATCCAGGGCAAGCTCAGTGTCCTTGCGGACAGGTTGAGCCGTCATAGTCAGGTGCTCCCCACAGAGTAGACTCTTCATCTGCAGGTGTGTGAGGATCTGTGGAAGCTGTAGGAGACCTCTTATAGGTTTGTATGTGATGTCCAAGAATTATTGTCTACCAGTCTTTTGCTCTCCAGTACCAAACCCTCTAGCATGGGCAATGGACCCTGTCCTACAAGACTGGTCGAACGAGGATCTCTACACCTTCCCACTATTCTGCATGATACGAGAAGTCCTCAAGTTCCACAACCACATGAACGTCACAATGACTCTAGTGGCCCCGTTCTGGCTGCGACAGTAATGGTTCCCGGATCTCCTCAAACTGCAGACGGACTTCCCGAGGTTGTTATCACAGTGACCAAGTCTGCTCAGACAACCCCGCTTCAGGCAGTTCCACCAAGGATTGTCCACTCTGGCCCTGACAGGGGTTTTTTCAATAGCAGTTTCAGAGGCTATTGCCAAGTGTGGGTGCTCCTCTTCCGACATGACATCTCATCTTCCAAGACGTCTGTAGCAGACATTGCCAAATTTCTCCTGTACTTGAGGACATCTAGGGGCCTGTTCTCTATGGTCAGAGGTACATGGCTATGCTGAGTTCGGTGTTTCGGCACAGAGGTTTGGATCTTTCTGTTAATCAGGACCTGTCCAATCTCATAAAATCCTCTGATACCTCCAAATCCAAGGGGCAAGAGGCCATCTCTTGGAATCTGGATGTAGTTTTGAAGTGGATCTCCTGACCCCACTTCAAGCCTCTTTGTTCTGCTTCGTTACGAGATCTTACCAGGAAGACCCTCTTTCTTGTAACGTTCTCGACCGCCAAAAGGGTCAGTGAAGTGCATGCTCTTGGCCAAGAGAGTGGGATTTTCCCAAGGTGATGCTGTATGTTCCTTCACCTTGGGGTTTTTTTTTAGCAAAGAATGAAGACCCAACCAAGTCCTGGCCTAGTTCCTTCACTATTAAAGGCCTGATGGAAACACTACACCCAGATGAGGAGGAGAGAGTTCTGTGCCCATTGAAAGAACTCAGGTACTACTTGCACAGAACGGAAAAGATTCGAGGTCCTACGAGTAATTTGTGGTGCTTGGTTAGGAATCCGTTTCATACCCTATCAAAGAATGGCTTGTCTTTCATGAAGGATCTGATCTCTGAGGCCCATTCCCAGGTTTCAGAAAAGGCTTTAACATCTGTCAAAGGTAAAGCTCAGGAGATCAGAGCTGTCTCCATGTCTTTAGCCTTCAGCACAACCTGTCTCTATCATCAATTATTCAAGCAACTTACTGGAGGTGCAAGTCTATCTTCGCAACCCATTATCTTTGTGATGTGGAAACTACTTTTGAAAATTGTAGTACCTTAGGGCTGTTATCTGTGGCTGGCATGGTGTTGGGGGAGGAAGTGTAGGAAGCTTTTCTTCCTTCCTTTTCTCTTCGCCTTGAACTTGGTGTTGAGTCATAAGGGGAGCCTGGGGTTACTGTGTACCTGGAGACCCACCAGTGGGTGGTGTTTTTATATTTTGTAGTGTAGGTGATATTCATGTTCATTGATTTTGGTCGTTTGGTTGGTCAGTATGTGCCGAGGGCAGAGACAACTGGCTTCTTGTATATTTTGTTAGTCACCGGGTTCATCCCTTGCTGCAAAGTACCCACTGATGTAGAGGTGCGTGTGGCCAACTCGCCACACCCTACATGGTTGAGTCTGACCAGAGGCAATATGTACCTGCAGCAGCTCTCTTACCAGGTAAGGAACAACAAGCATTTTACCAATGCTAATGTTGCTGTCCTGTAACTCGTTATCATCATCCATGGTTTGGGGTAGGTAATCCATATATCCCACCTCTGTGTCAATTTGGGGTTCAGCAGTGTAATTACTTGGTAAGTTATATATATAAAAATAATATTTTTATGATAGTTTTACATATACTTACCAAGTGATTACAAATCAAGCCCTCCCTCCTCCCCTCTTATGGAAAGAAGGGCAAAAAACGATTGAATCGCGCTGTTGAAGTTGCTCCTCTCTTACCCCGAAAGTGGGTGGAGACTAATCAGTTACACCGACACTAGTGCTACTGCGAATTTCAAAACTTTTAAGCTGCTGGCGAGTGAAACTATAAGCAATGTAATTACTTAGTAAGTATATATAAAACTTTATTTTATCATAAAAATTTCATGTTTCAGTTATGCATGATAGCCACAAGTGTGTTAGCCTACCTGTAGGGAAATGAGTGTGATTTTTCTTATGGTTGTGAAGAAACTAAGGAGTGGTCTGATGGGAGGATGAATAATTTTGTTAAGTATCAGAGGATGCGAGAGGTGGGGAGATTACATAGACAATTTGTTAGGGCTGACCATAAGCCTATTCAAACTTTTCCTTCCAGTGTTGCTTCTCCTTCCCCTCAATTGCCTGATAGGTTGATTCTTCTCTCACTCCCTCTGCTCCACCTCCTCATGTTCCTGTTTTGGTTCAGGAGAAAATTGGCAGGTAAATTGAGGAATATTCCTCTTAGAATTTATTTCTGGTGTTAGACATTGGACCATAATATGATTAATGGATGAAGTCCCGTTGCTAAGTAACCAATTGGTTCTTAGCCACGAAAATGTGGTTTCCCAGCCCTAGGAGAGCCATAGTGGTCGTAAAACTAAGCTTACTTTTTAATGGATGCAGTTTTTCCCTGGCTGCAGTTTCCTGGAGAGGTGTCAGAGCCTTTGTTTGTGCCCTTTGCCACTTCTTTCTCAACCATCTTCTGGTTCAAATTTGACACCCTCTCCGAAGGATTCATTTGGTAGAGTTTAGCGCTCGCGTTTACCAGCTTACATATCTTTTTCTAGAGAGAGTGATAGTGATGTTTGTGAATTGGCTGAGTTATCTAGGGATTATAGACAGTATTACATTTACTTCAGTAGTTTCTGAGCCATGCATCAATACATCTGTTGTTAATCATTCACTCGCCCTGTGTCGTCTTCCGTTTCTGATGTTAACCCTCCATTTCTTACTCAGTTTCCCTCTGTCACTTTATTTGTCACCTTAAATGTTCCTATTTGTACGAGCAGCTCTTCCTTTTCCACCACTTATTTATCTAGGTTAAACTAGCCTTGTGCAAGAACAGGCTCTTGTTCCTTAGCAAACGCCTCTTGAAAAGTGTTATGCAGATGGCTCCTGCTGTTGTCCTTGTTCTGTGGTGATGCCATGCAAGGCACCCACTGCCTTCCCCCCCCTCCAGCCAACTGGTACTTCCCACCAGCACCCTGTGACAGCATTGCTGACATTCCTTGGTACGTCTCCTTTGGCGTTTATCACCTCACTGTCTGTGGATTTGCCATTTTCTACCTTAATTCTTCCTTTGGACTTCAAGGTTTTCAACACTGATTTGGTTGATTCTCCTTTAGTTTTTAAGCAATTCATAGTTCACATTGTTTGGTTTTCTCTCCTTATTTTGTATGCTTCTACCTTAGCCCCTGTTAAAACGAGTAAGAAGTTAAAACTGATTCTGGTAAGGTGCATTTTTGAGTCAAAAAGAGAAAAGGTGGTAAAACTTTAAAGTTTAATAGTTCTGCACCTACAAGAACAGTGTATTGTGCCCACAATGGTTTGTTGAGTGAGCTCTTAGAAACCAACCAACTGAGGCAGTTTCAGAAGTGTATCACTTAAAGCTGGTTCCATGAATGCCACTGCATTGTTTTCCAGTTTTATGCAGCTGCTTAGAACTGTGTTATGACATAGTTATGATATTAGTTTTTCTCCTCCTGTTCAACATGCAAGTTTCAAGTTCTTACACCATGGAAATGAAGACTTCTCTAATCGGTAAGGCTATTTGACCTAATTGTGAGGCAGAAGTACAGTAGAACCCTGGTCCTCAACCGTATCAGAACTCGACATAATTGGAATTTGGCGCAAAATGTGGAGTAAATTTTGCATCGGAGCCTGAACAAAAAATTGGAATCTGACCCAATAAATCACAGTTTTTGTAAATAAAGTGTTTCGGTCAGTCGGCGCCAGTGGGTGTTTTGCCTGCAGGGGTTGTTTAAACCTTGCATAGCTGTGCTCTGATTTTTGTGATATATTGTTATAGTTTTTGTGGCTTTTTGTACTATTTCTTTTTATAAAAAAAACAATTGTCCCAAGAAAACCATTGCAGACAAGCAGAAAAGGAAAAGGTAAGAACCACAATTGAACTTAAAAATGAGATTATTGAAAAGTATGAAAGAGGCATTCGTGTGAGTGATTAAGTGTCTCAGTTTAACTTGCTGTAGTCCACCATAAGTACATTTTTAGAGCATAAAGAGGCAATTAAAAGTGCTAGTGTTTGCTAAGGTGGTTACGAGTTGTAGGAAACAGCAGCCTCCCATAATAGATGAAAAAGAAAAATTGTTGTTAGTGCGAATAGACAAAAAACAGTTAGCTGGTGATAGTGTTTTGGAGGCTGTGATTTGCGCTAAGGCTCGAACCTTGCATGCTGATCTTATGAAAAACAAACCTGGATCAAGTAGTACCAAACATGAGTTTTTGGCTAGTAGGTGATGGTTTGATAGGTTCTAGAAAAAGTGGCATTCATAGTGTTGTAAGGCATGGGGAGGCAGCAAGTGCTGATGAAAAAGCTGCCAAAAAGTTTCTGAAGAATTTCAGCAGTTCGTTGACGAAAATGTTATTATGCCAAATTAAATGTTCAGTTGTGACGAGACAGGACTCTTTTGGAAGAAAATGCCAAAGAGGACCTATATTATTAAAGAGGAAAGAAATTGCCAGGCTACAAACTAATGAAAGATAGGCTGACTTTGTTGTTGTGTGCAGACATTATTGATGATTTAAAAAAAAAAGGCTCTGTTTGTCTACAGCTCTGAAACCCTTGGAATTTCTCAGAAACTTAAAGTTATTAAGAGTAAGTTAAGTGTTACATGGAAATCAGATGCTAAAGCTTGTGTAACAAGGCAGATTTTTAGGGAGTGGATTTGTGAAGTGTTTGCCCCAGTGTAAAAAATACCTTGAGGAAAATAATTTTCCACTCAAGGCACTTCTCATCTTACACAGTGCCCCTGCCCACACACTCCCCCCAAACGTGGAATATGAGTTAGCAGACGAATTTAGCTGACTAAAAATAAATTTTTTGCCACCCAGAACAACCTCACTAATACAGCCCATGGACCAGCAGGTCATTTCTAATTTCAAAAAACTGTACACTGAGGAACTGTTCCACAGCTGTTTTGAAGTGATCAGTGAACGTTAACCTAACCTTTGCCAGATTCTGGAAGGAACCTTCCATATTTTGAGTTATGTTAGGCCAGTGGTTTTCAAACTTTTTGTGAGCAACCTTGTTTGGAACATTTCAGTCCTTCTCGACCCAGAGTAAAGTAAAGAAAAAGAAAATGTACAGTGATATATATGTGCTGCTTCTCTATGGTATTGTCAAATCGTGGGATCATTGTGGTAAGGCTGCTTGCTCCTCGACTTACTTTTGATATGAGTCAGAGCCGAGAAACCATGCTCGCAAAGGTATGTTGTTACAAATGGGAGCAACACTTTCACCGCCTCAACTCCTACAATAGACTTCTCTTTCTTTACCTGCATCCAGAATTTAGAAAGAGATACTTCCTTGAAGAAGTCCTTCAATGAGTTGCTCTGGGAGTCCTGGAATGTTTTCTGGCAGGTCTTCAACATTTATGATGAAAGGATTTCTCACCCATGATTGGGCTCGAATATGTTCTGGAATTGGCCTGTCAAACTCTGCCATCAACTCAGTCAAGTGTGGTACAATAAAACTTTTGGCATCATCCCGAGATTTTCCTCCCATGTCCCTAGAAATTCTGCCACAATTGGAAAAGCTGCAAATTCCCTCACTTTTCGTTGCTTAGCCACAGTTTTAGTTTGCATTTGAAGGAAGATTTTCTGCAACTCCAGCAGTTGTTTGGTTCCGGCCTTGCATGCTGATATTTAGATCGTTGAGTGCACCAAAAATGTCACTGAGATACCTCACTTGTAGGAGCCACATCTTGTTCGTCAATTTGTTCACTAAGCCGCATTTGTTTTCAGTCAGGAATATTTCCAACTCATCCCAAAGATCCAGTAGTCATCGTCGTACTTTTCCTGTTATAAGCCATCTGATGTTTGAGTGGAAGAGATGCTTGTGTTTTGCATCAAAATTGGCACATAACTGCTCAAGCAACCAAGTATTCAGTGTATTAGCTTTGATGTAGATGACAATTTGAACTGCTTCGTTCATCACTTCTTTCAGTCCAGGTGACAGGAGTCAACCAACCAGATTTTCACGATGTAGCAGGCAATGCACAGTATTAACCATGGGATTAACCTTTTTTACAAGTGCTTTGAAGCCCTTTCATGCTGCAAGCATCGCTGGTGCTCCGTCAGAACAAATGCTGAAGCAGTATGTCCATGAAAGTTCTTCCTCTTTCAAGAACTGGTCAACCATTTGAAAAATATTTCCTCCTGTAGTGGTTGTTGGCAGTCCACGACAAAAGAGAAACTCCTCTTCTAGATCTGCTGGCCCCTCATACTTAACAGGAACTAACAGTTTGGCAATATCACTTACGTCGGTTGACTCATCTAGTTGCAAGCTAAATGTTCCCTTGGCCTTTATACGATCTACCACTTGGATATCAAGTGACATGTCCACTATTCTTTTGCGTATAGTGTCATTTGACAACGGGATAATTTCCAGTTTTCTTGCTACCGTCTTCACACACCATTTTTACCATGTCAGTGGCTGCATGCTTGACGAGATCTTCTCCAATAGTGTGGGGTACTTTCTCCTTGGAAATTCTCTATGCAACCTTACAGGATGCCAATGTGGCTTGCTTCAAAGCCACTACTGCTGGATTGTCAGGGTCTCAAACCTTTGTTTTTTTAGAGTAGCTTCTTTCCTTTCATAAAAATCTCGCTCTTGGAGAGCATGTTGGGGTTGCTTTAAAGTCAGATGTCTTTTCAACTTATTAGATTTCAGCGACTCAATTGATGTAACTCCGCAGCAGATTACACGTTGAGGCTTGATGATTCCAGGATCAACAATGCTTGTGAATCCAAAGTCCAGGAAGGCATCCTTGTATGATCGTTTCGCCATTCTGAAAATAAGAAAAAGACTTTGTAATTATAAATGGTATGAAAAAGGGAACCTATTTATTGTGAATTTCCAATTTTTATATTTTTTATGTAAGATGTCGCTTGTAGTCATGTCATGATTGGTTCATATTTGATGAAGTTGTTGAATGAACCAATAAGAAAGAATGGTCATTATTATTATTATATTAGTTAGTAAATATAGTAAGTACACACAAACGCACACACACACACTACTCACACAAATGACGGCAAAAAGCACAACCTCCCTCACCTGCTTTCGGTGGAAAATAGATACCACACCTGTGCCTGGGCCCACCATTCGCCAGTCCAACATACGCATTTGATACAGGAGCCATTCCTGTCAGAGACATCATTAGGTGGGGTCCAGGAGGAGGGAGGATGAACATGCATTACACAAGTAATTTGTGGTTAAAAGAATTCAATTAAGTAACTGAAATACACTGAAAGGGTGATAATTTTCTTGTGTTCCTGCCACCCATCAAAATTGATCTCGCAACCCAACTTTGGGTTGCAGCCCATAGTTTGAGAACCACTGTGTTAGGCAAATAGACAAAGCAGTGGCAAATGTCTCTAAGAGGGCCCTAAGAGTAGCTTGGAGAAATTTTTGGCCTGATGGGTCCCTCTTAGGTTTCAGTGCCCCTAGTCAGCTTGCAGCTGACCCTGAAGCTGAGCCCTACCTCTGCCTGGCCCAGATGTTGAGGAAATTGTTTCTGTGGCCAAGTCCATGGGCTTGGAGGTCAGTGATGATGACGTTGAGGAGCTGGTTAAAGAACACAGCGCTGAACTCACAACAGAGGAACTTCAAAAGGAACAGAAGAAGATTTTGGCTAATAAGATGTCTGGAGAGGAGGAAAGCAAAAGGGAGTAAACTTCAGAAACCAAAGAAATTTGTCTTCATTGGGAGAAAGTTTTTATGATCATTATGAAACTTGTTAACCATGCTGTTAATTATGTTGTTGATAATTTAGTTAAAGAAATGCTAACAATAGACCACATTAGACTTTTTTTGAAAGCTAGCCAGGTCCTAGTGAAAAAAGACAAAGGGAAAAAATTCCTGAAAAGCAGCTACCAGTTGCTTTTAGGGAAGAGGATTCCCCCTCCAAACAGTGACTCACTCTCCATACCTCCTCTCCACATCCATGTCCACAGATCCAGATCCTCATCAATGTCAAGATAAGGGCCATACTGTAGTTGTTAAAAACTTTTTAATTGAAATTACCATATATACTTGCATATCATGCAACTTTTTAAGACTAATTTAAAGCTAATTTTAAGGGGGTCACAGCATACACGAGATATAAAATTAGCAGATGTACTGCATTTTTTCCATTGTTTACGTTTATAAGATGTTTAGCTGATCGAGACTACTGTCTGTGCTTTCCAAATCAGCTGATTGCAGTAAACTACCAAAGAAAAACAGTGGAGCTTTAAAAAGTTATGCTCAACTTCACTGTACCTAATAATATTGCTTATAGTCTCAAATACATTGTATTATTACAAGCAAACCACCAAAGGTTTATTTTTTGTATTTGCAAACTACCAAAAGCTAAAAGCAGCAGTTATTACTTGAACTATTTTTATTTTAGCATACAAAGCTAAAAAAACAAAGTAAAAAACACACAGAATTATTAATAAACTAGAATCCTCCAAAGTCACTCTCCATGTCTGTATCGTTAAATAAGGCTTTGAATTCTTTGTCACCAAGGCAGTCGTCATACTGATCATCTTCCAAGTCTGATAATTTCATCCTCTTCTACATCTTCATATAAGGTGGTGTCTTCACTTCCACCCAAAGCATTTGCTATTCAACATTTTTTAAATGGTGTAACTATTAAATTTGTATTTATCTCAGTCCACGATTCTTTCGCCCACAAACACAGCAGAGGCAAATCCAGAGCTTTCACTCTCCCTCCTTTCGTAAATAAATGTTTTCTCCCCTTCCAACATCCATTCATTCCGTTTCTTTTGGATACATCAAGAGGTTGAACAATGCTAGTCAAACCACTGGAAATAACTGCTGTATCGGTGTTTGTGACCTAAACGTATCCCAAACAAGTAAACTATTTTCTTGCCTTAAACCACCTGGCCTTGATGCCCAAACTCTCTTTAGCCAAATCACACAGCCATCATCGTTTATCCGTCATTTTTTGTGAAGGTGGACAATAGTACCATTCGGGAATTATTGGTTAGGCATCAATTTCCATTTAAAGATAACCATGGCGGAAAGTTTCGTCCCTTGGTAAGTTTCGTTCCATCTGCCATACATGTTAAAGCAACAGTAAAATGTGTTCTATCATGCTCAGTAGTTTTGATTAAAATATTTTTCTCTCCAGTTTTATTTACAGTTGAGTTTGGTGGCATATCTGAGTTGAGGGGAGTTTAATCCATGTTGCCAATGCATGTTAATTTATAATCATTAGCTTTGCAGTGCTTGATTACAATGCTTAGGAAATTATTGATTTTTTCTTCCAGTTCTTTAGGTAGTTTTTGTGCATTTTTAGTTTTTCTTCTGAGGACAAAGTTATTTAAATCTGAACTTATTTAATTGTAATTTCTGTGTAATGTTTTGTATAAAAAGATGAGGTTATGATAGTAACTTGGTGGCCAAGAACGGATCAGTCCATTTTCAGTTGTCTCTTATGGGAAAAATTTATTCATATTTAGACGGCATCACATCTAGACGCTCCTTCTAGAACGGATTAGTGTCGAGGTCCTGGGTTCTACACTTATGAAGTCAGTATTTTGCTTTAGTGAGAAATTATCTATATATATATATATATATATATATATATATATATATATATATATATATGTGTGTGTGTGTGTGTGTGTGTGTGTGTGAATGTGTACATGTATATGTATTTACATACATATATGTATGAATGTATGTATAAATGTAGATGCATGTAAGAAATAATAGGTATATAAATGTTAGTCTGAAGGAGCAGTATTTCTTGATGAGGTGTCCAGAGGATTGTTCTCACCTTGATAGACTCATTTTTGAAGCTAAGGGAGGAATGCTGTATAATTCTTTTTTTACAACTCGGCTTTAAAAGTAGAGGAACAGCTGTGTGAATATTTTTCTTGTAAAGTAGTCCAGCTCAACCATTAGTAACTGTTTTTGACACATTCCATCATTGTCTCCTTAACCCATAAGTGCTTTAAGGCCATCGCCTAAGATTTCTCTAATCAGATTAGAATTCTTAGCACTATCTTTGAAATCTTCCCTCAATGGTCTTACCCCTACAACCTTTTCTGCATGAAAGTTCTGCACAGAATATCCCAAACCCCTCCCAAGTTCTGCTTTAGTAAGTGATCAAGGTTCACATTCTTAGTGAAAGAATTGCAAATGCAAGCACAACAGGTTTTGAACTCTCAATTCAAGTAGGCTTTAAGGATCCTCTGAAGGCTATGTAAAGAGTTTATGGAGTGTCTGGCAAAGCTTTATGAAGAGACTTGGGTAGTGATGGTTCTCAGGAAAGGATACTTGGTATCTTATTTTTCCACCCCTGTCAACATTCCCAATATCCTTCTCTCCCGACTCTCTTCACACAGAGAAGTTTTGAGTTTGGAAGGGAAAGATCACACAATTGTTACATGACGAGGTCATTGAGCTAATTTTATCTAGTCACCAAGGTTTTACCATCGATTTTCCTAGTTTCCAAGACCTCAAGGAGGGGGCAGGAGGCCAGTATTGGACATCTCCAGTCAAAAGTTTATTCATTTTGTACTCCCTTTTTTATGGAAGCCATTCACTTCAGTCCTAGTGGCCATTTGGAAGGGCAGTTGGATGATTTCTGTTGACATGTACTTCCATGTCCCGGTATATCCTCATTCTGAAAAATATCTACGCTTTATCTTCTAAAGGAAGGTCTGAGTAAGGCACCACAAGTATTCACCTGCCTGTTGGCGTCTGTAGCAGGATGGAGTCATTCTTTTTGGTATCAGAGTTCTTTTTTATTTGGATGGCAGGTTAGTTATCGCCAGTTTGTATCAGGTGATCTTGAGGGTAAAGGATTATCTTCTATGTCTAGCCTTAAGGCTGGGCATTTTTTGAACATCAACAAATCAATCCTTTTTCTGATCCAGTTGATTGTTTATCTGGAGATGAAGAATAACTCTCTTGTTGGGTTTTTTCTGACAGAGAGATGGATAGATGATTCTCTACCACTATTGAGAGAAGTTTGATAGGTCTGCTTCAAGACCTCATCTTGTCTTCAGGTGTCTCAGAGGCAGATTTTAGAGGCATTCTGAGAAACATTTGATGTCAGGGAGTTGGACAGTAGAGAAGAGCAAGCTGCTTATAAAAAACCTAATGCCTTTGGCAGTTTAGGATGGTCTTATGTCAGCAGAACATCTAGTCAGGACAAGATGGTTGCAGTCTATTGCAACAATTCACCCTCTTGTTCTTGCATACGGAGATAGAGAGAGACAGGCAGAGATATCTGTTCTGGCTAGCAAAGAAACTTCCTTCTCCTATGGACAGAGTACAAGAATACCATTCTTGTACCTCATTTGTCCTAGGAAGAAACAATGTTATCACAGACTAACTCATGAGGAAAGAGCAAGGTCGTCCGTCAGAATGGTCTTCCCTTCCACAGGTCTGCCATGAGTTGTGGAACCTTTTGGGAGACCCAAACATCATTCTGTTTGCAACTGCTTAAAACAAAACACTCTAGATAACTGCCCTCAATGCCTGGATTTTCACGAGTGGTCAAATCTAGACCTTTGTGCTTTTCCTCTATTTGCTATTTTGAGGAAATTACTGAACATGAGGATGATTTAGATAGCTCCTTGGTGTCCCAAAAGGAAATGGTTTACCCGAACTTCCTCTTTTGGTGGTATATTCTCTCTGCTGTTCAGGAAACACCTTTTCAGACAGTCTTATTGAGATCCCATCAAACCTCCACACGCTTCATCTGACCACATGGAGATTGTCAACCATTTGTTATGAGCTAGGCTTTTGTAGAGTGGCCAGGGAAGCAATCCTCAAGTCTAGAAGGCCCTCCACTTTACAGTAAACCCCCATATTTGCGTTCTCACGATTCGCGGACTCACAGATTCGCGGATTTCTCTGTGAAACATATCTACCCATTATTTGCAGAAAATTCGCCCAATTGCGGTATTTTTCACTGAGAAATATTCATTGATTACTGTATTTTCGTATCATTTTCATGACTAAATGAACTTTTTGTGATGAAACTATTAAAATACTCAGGTATAAGCATTTTAGAGGGTATTTCTTGTGTTTAAACTATCAAAATAGGTAATTCTGAGTGTTTTTGGAGGGGTTTTAAGTACTAGCGGATTTTAGCTATTCCCGGGCGGGGTAGGCATTCCCTCGAAAAAGGGGGTTTATTGTAGATTGCATCAGTGACAGTGGTCAGATTATAGATCTTCATGCTTGCCCCAGAACCTGTACCACAACAGATATCCTAATTAAGTCTACCCAATATCTCAGGGACACAAAGCAGTCTTCTGTCCCAGAGATCAAAGAATGTCACTTTACGATGTGTTCAGGTCTGCATCATGCTAACTGGAATATTGCTCATGATTTAAATTTGAAAGAGGTTTTCGATCTATGGAGCTGGAAATTTGAAATCCTCCTATCATGGTTTACAATGAAATTTGGACATGCTCTAGTCCTTAAGGATTTACGTCACCTTACTTTGAGCCTTTGGATAAGACATTTCTTAAGAACTTTGAAGACATTTTTTCTTTTAGCTCCTGCTACAGCAGTGTAGACACTGCCCTACTTATGAACATTCAAGTTACAAACATTCAGATACAAACAAACGCAATCGTAAATTCGAAATTGTGTTCAGTAAGAAAACTGTATTATCATCACAGTTTATTTAGGTTTTATGTATTTGTACTAATAAATTACTGTATTCTATAAATTACAGTACCATGTATCCAGTAATGTATATTGTATTTTAACATGAAAAAATTTATAGCACTGTATTGACTTAATATCATACTGTACTTAAATAGGCATGAAGATACAAATAATTCAAGATACGAATAGCCGTTCAAAATGTAACTCCTTTGTATGTAGGGTAGTGTCTGTTAAAGTGGAAACCCACCCATCCTCCCCACATCCTAGTGGGGGTGGTCATTAAGAATTCTGACAAGAACATCAACATTTCAACAACGCCTGGTAGGAAACAGGTGATTAAAGAGACAGTCGTAGTAGGTCAGCCCAGAGTTATTTTGTTTATTTTGAGTGCCTGTCACACCTAACAGCACAAAGATATAAGCTAACTTGAGCAATAGGTAAGTATCCAAATAGATAATTTTATCAAAAATCTTCATGTGAAATAATTTCTCCTCACTCTCTTCTCTTCTGTCAAAAATTTTCATGTGAAATTATTTCTCCTCACTCTCTTCTGTCTTGTGCACTTTTCACGAGAATTCCGCTCTGGTGTAGGTCTATGTTAGTACCCTTTTACCTAGATTTTCTTGCCCTTGCTGCTTTTGTCAACTAATTACCTACCTTAAACTGTTCCTCATCCCTTTTCGTCATTGTCCAAACCCTCTTGAATTTCTTTTGCTGCTAAAGGACTTAACATCTCTCATGAACTTCTTGTATTACAATAGGATGTTCCCACAACATTGATTATATATATATATATATATTGATTATATATTTTTTTTTTTTTTTTTTTTTTTTTTTTTTTTTATAGTCATAGCTTTTCAAAACAGTTTTTCCTTTTCCTTATACCTATCTCCTCGTCGTAGAGTAATGCAGTCCTTATGTGAGAATCATAAGGTTTGGTTAGTTATTTATCAGTAGGCAAGCAATCTTTTTTCACTTCATCTAGGCTAGTATTATTGTCTTATGACTTCAGTACCTGCTTGACAGCCCTTGCACCATAACATATTGCTCATAACTTGAAATTTGCCTCTTTCTTGATGAATTCACTTGGATCTCCTTGACGTCCTGAAATCTTCTTCCTTTCAAGGGGGATTTAATTTTTGGAAAGAGTAAGAAGTCGCAAGGGGTGAGATCTGGGGAATACGATGGCTGTCGGACCTAGGGGATGTTGTGCTCGGCCAAAAACTGCTGCACAAGCTGTGCTGAATGGGCAGGTGTGTTGTCATGGTGCAATTGCCACTTATCAGACACATGCAATTCTGGCCTTTCCTGACAAATACATGATACCATCACGTCAGTAGTAATCCTTGTTTACTGTCTGACCAGGTGGAGCATACTTTTAGTTGAAGAAAACGGTTTTTCCCAGTTCAGCTGGTTGCAGGTCTTCCAGAACATTCGTCATTATTGACATTTTGTCAGCCATCTTGAAAATGTCTGAACCACTTGTACACTCATGTGTGACTCATACACTCCTCTCCTTACACTTTTTGCGACTTTACATAGTCTGTGTGCAGGTGTCGCAAAGCTATTGCATAGTCTGTGTACAGGTATTGCCAAGCTATTGGCAAAAATTTGATACAGATTCTCTGCTCAACTTTCTCCATCATACTCAGTGTGACGACCACACACACTACACACGTTCCTTCCAAGCACTGTTGTAAAGAGCGGAAGTGAGCTAGGACACTAAAAACTTAGTGTGCATGCACAGTGCGGGTCAAGGTCAGTCTGTGCCAAGTGGCCTCATTCTGCATATTTTAGCTCCTTTACTATAGCAACAGTCCCGATACTTTATGATCATACCTCATGTATACTTATATTTTCAACCCTCCCCTCAGTTTTCCTTAAACATCTTTTTAAAACATTTACCACCTTGCCCATTATATTATGAAGATCTTACATTCTGGTACAATAAAAACACTAGCTACCTGTCTATTGCTTCTTAGTGAAGCTGGGAGTTTTCTCCCAATTGCACCTGAAGATCCTTGTACTTCATGTCCCTTATTTTTGAGATCTATCTTGCTGTCCAACTTCTGTAACTCCCTCTTTTCAGTCTTAAGCATTGAATTGTAGAAAGTGCTCTAGTGGCTGGCATGACAGCTTGAATTTCATTAAATCAGAATCAAATAATACTAGCCTCAATTAGTTATTGTGGTATCATCTTTTTTATTGCCCATCTATTTGCTAGTCCTGATACTCTGTCAAATGTCTTCTCAAAATCCACAGATATGTAATATAACAGTAATCTCATTTTTGCCTGATACATTTCTTACAGTTTGCTTATTATAAAAACTGCCTCTGTTGTTGACTTTTGCATAAAGTCAGACTGACAATGATTGATTTGTAATGTTTTCCAGCCTCTCCAAAATTTTCATACCCAACTCAGGCAACCTCCATATATTCCAATTTTTAGTGCTTCCTTTTTCTTTTTGTCAGTTAATGTCATACATTATTATATTCCACTATTTTAGTCCTTATTTTTTCCAGGGCTAGGTTTCCACATACATATTCAGGTCATCATATCAGTGACTGGCTCTCCAGCTGCTTTAAGCAAATTTATTGTTTTTCCTAATGGTCCTGGACTTTAACATTTTTCATCCTCCCAAAGACCCTTTTAACCCCTTGTAGAAGTTGTTCTTTATTGATCCCTCTCATCCTGCCAGAGTTCTTCGGTTTCTACATGCATGCTCCAGTGGGACACAGTATGATTCTTTTTGTATCGTCCAAAAGCTGAGACAGCGTAATGTTGCCAAGTAATGTTAAAATTTTCTCTTTCCAATATCACACATCAATAAATTTGTGAATCCACACCTAAAATTACTTTCCATATGGGTATAAATATGAAAAGGTTAGCAGTGCCATCAATGCCAGTGCACTTAACATGCTACTTAGAGTGGTCATTGTACCTATACCTTATAATAGTAGACCTAATTATTTGGGAGGGATCTTACTGTTAAAGATAGCTTATATCTCCACATGATAGGCAATTTGGCATTTAAACAAGATCAAATGGCTTCCCTGATGACTGTCTAGTATACCTGTTCTCCACCAGGTGTGTTTTGAATGTTTTAGCTCCTGTCAGAATTCTCTTTGCCGCTATTGTGTGGCGCTCGTTGGTATTCCCAGGATGCCTTCTACTGGAAACAAGGCTAAGAACATTAGGTTCTGTAAGAATGATTACTGTGTTAGCAGGAAGCTGATTTTAAGGTAGATAGACATACTGTTTGTGCTGGCTGCAAGGTTATAAAGTGTGATCTTGAGAATAGATGTGAGGAAAGTAGGTATTTTGAAGGACTTTACACTTGAGTTTGTTAGTAGAGGAAGAAAAGGGAAGCAGATAGATTGCAAAAGCAAATTGTTAGGTCGGGTCATAAATCTGTCATTTCTCCCCCGTCTCCATGCCCTTCGCTTATAGTTTTCCTTAATGGCTCTTTCCTCTGCTAATGCTTTAGCTAGACTGAAACTTCCTCGTTAGCTCTGCCTTCTGCTCCCTTTTGATTCAGGAAGAGCATACTGTATTGAGGAGCTAGAACAGAACTTAAACCTTATTTTTGTCAGTAAAAGGTGTGTTGAATTTGTTAGGGAACAGTTCTGAATCCCCCCCATAGGTTTCAATCATTTTCACGTTCCCTAGTAAGAGGGAAGGTGACAATGCCCTCATGGGGACAGAACAGAGAAGGACATTTTATCCTCACTGCAATTCTCAGTGAGGATTGTAATATAGAGCAGTTACACATCTTTGTGAAGGGGGCGGTCTCCTCAACAAAATTTAAATTATATACTTACAAAGTATGTGTACTTATTTATAGTATATTTCTGCAGACATGATTATGTACATACATCTTTTTAGATATTTTTTATATGAAATTCTTTTTAAACTTATGTATTTTTAGTTTCTTATTTCTATTACGGCATCAATAACCTAGGTTTTCTTAGACCAGGTTTAGTAGACATAATCAATCAATTAGTCAATTGCTCTTAATATCTGTCCTCTTCTCTTCCATCTCTCTGACTATTCTTTGCCAAGGCTTGAAGTCTCCCTGCTTCTCTAGTATATCTAGGTTCCACAATAGTGTCTTTTTCTGTATTCCTTCTTGAGTACAACATCATATTCTTAGAGTATTTAATAATCATGACGAAGTAGTTGGAATTATTGGCAGTCCCCAATTATTGGGGGGCATTCCGTTCGAAAATCACTGATTTTCGGTTATCGGTGCCTCTGTTAGGTATGTATCGGTGCCAAAACTCAATTATTGGTGCTGATAAGCAGAAATCGGTGATTTTCAGCACCGAAAATTAAAAATATTTGTTCACTAGACAAACCCCGTAAAACCAGATCACCAATAACCGGGGACTGTCTGTAATGTAATTTCTTTTAAGCAGTTAGAAACTGAACCCTTGCCTATAATGTGTTTTCTCATAGGGACAAGTAGAACGCAAAGTATCTTAAAAAGCAGGATTCAAGTTCACATTTCTTAAATAGTATGTAACTGTCTGCAGGTCTTGCATGTATGGTGACTTGGTTCCCATCCCTCGATATGTTCACACCCCATTAACTTTTGTTTCATGCTACATCTATGATCCAAGGATGCTTCTCTCCCCCAGTACTATTTGCTTTCCCCTGTTTTCTGTAGTTCATATAATCTTTGTTGTAAAATTGCCTCTTTGCTTTCATGTATTGGAAATATACATACTTGGACTAAGTCAGGCGAGTTTGTGATATCTCTCTCTCTCTCTCTCTCTTTTCGGCATCAGTGACCCTGGTAGTTGTGACGCCAGATAACCCTCAATTAATCAAATCAATTAATCAATCTCTCTCATAGATACTTTCATTCATTCTTTGATATATTTTCAGAAAGTGAAACTAACAAAGGAGAAAATACTGAAGAAAACAATAAAGAACAAGAGAAGAATGGTGAAGAAGAATCAAAGGAAGATGATGAAGAACCAAAACCTAGAGCCCTTCATAAAACGGCATCTATTTTTCTCCGAAACTTGGCTCCAACAATAACAAAGCAAGAAGTAGAAGCAGTAAGTTTCAGAATTTAACCATACAACCTAAAAATTTTTTGTTTTACAGATTATATATAAATACAAATGATGGAACTAACGTAGTAATACTTCAGTGAACTCAGTTATTGATAAAACTTTTACATATGTAATTTTTTACAATATCTAATATTCTTTAGAAGCTTGTTCCATATGAATGGGTTTATCTTCTGAATAATAATAATAGAACTGGTAGAATGAGAAGTTGTAATTGAGGTAATAAATTGTTTGTTGTTCATATACAAAACAAACCCTTGGTCTTAACATTAGGATAAACTTCTAGAGCCAGCTGGAATCTGGTAAAGTCAATAAAATTGTATATGCAAGGGACTAGTGGCATCTGTCCTTTTCAAGAGTCATGTGGGACCACCCACACCCAAGCAGTACTCCATGACTCATCAGTTACTCTTTTACTGCTTTTGATAGAGAATGTGTTGTTGTTTCTCTCCTCTCTAAAGCCGGTTTGGTTTGCCCATTTTTTGCTTTCTTTCTGTGTTCCAGTGTGTTGTTTTCTGCTGTTTGTGGACAAGTGCTTGGACATAATGGATCCTCTTAACCCTCCTCTGAGTGTATCTCCTTGATCTCATAAGAAGCAATGGAAATGTCCAGGTGTTGGTGGCTTTCCTTGTTTTCGTTTCCTCAGTGAATACGAATCCTCATCCAATGCATAGTAGATGCAGAGAGAACATATATAAGGCAACTAATCCTTGCTCTGTCGTGATTGGTTGATGGAACAAGGGAAGAGGTTTTATGAGAAGGGTCAGTACAAGAGGAAGGAGGCGACTCCATCTTGGGTTGGTGGGGATTCGTCTTCAGTTTCCTTTGTTCTGTCTCCTCACGATGCTGTCCCTTCCTTAGAGAGGCCTGTTCCAGTTGTTTCACCTCCTGTAATAGAAGTTTCCCATCCCCCTTCCTGTTCATCCATAGATTCATGGGGGATGCATTTGGAGGGCTTCAGGTAATTATATGCGTAATTATGCCTCTTCTTTCCCTTCTGGGAGGGGGGGGGCCATCTCTTTTGTCTCATTTTCCAGCTCCAGATGCTGAGAGGATAGCATGCATGTGGTCCTCGCTAGGCCTATCAGGGTTACCAACCTTGGAAGGCCTGTTGTCTCACTACTGGCAGTCCCCGATTATCGGCAGCCTCGGTTACTGGCGATCCAGTTTTACGGCGCTTGTTTAGTGACGACAATAACCAGATTTTCGTCGCTGATCACTGGTTATCGGCGCCGCTAACCGGGGATCAGTGCTATTATCGCCGATTTTCGGTTGTCGTTATGCTGTCAGGAACAGAACCCTGCCGATAACCGGGGACTGCCTGTACATGGCCTCCCGCTGCCCTCCAGTCCCTCATGCTTTCGGTGTCCCTTTTTCCCCGGACCTCCGTTATATGGGATCAAGTAAGACAACATCCTCTGGAACGCGCGTGGTACCAATTCTGCATCATTTTGGGGCTCCCTTGGTATTGCCTGCAGTGGTACCAATAGACTCTTCACGTGTTCCGCACAGTGTAGTGGCGTCATGATGTCACAACCAGGTCCATCAGTAACGTCACCTAACATGACGGCTGTGGTGACATCAGTCCTACACTTTCCATGTTGACAGCAATAACTACTACTTCTAGGTTAACATCGAATTCTACTTGGATGGATTCGTTAGCAAGAATGGTGATGGAGAAGTTAAGAGTGTTAGACTAGAAGTTTAATAAGATATGCAAGGAGAAAAAATGAAAGTCGTCGTTGTTGTCTTCTGCCTCCTTGTCGGATTCGTCAGTTGTACCTGTGCTTGCTCCAGTTAAGTGTTGGAGGATCAGGGACTTCAAGGCTGTTCCTCGTGATAAGAAAACAAGGACAATTTCTTCTTCTTTGAGCCTGGACTGCCACATCCCTTTGTGTACCCAAACTCAAGATTTGGTCATGGGCTCTGTCTCGTAGGTTGGTGGTTGTGGTTCTTCCACGGTTGTTCAGTCTAGGAAGCCTATGGACGTAGTACTGAAAGTTTCGTTGGTTCCAGTCTTAGGAGTGAGCACGGAGCTAGCAGGAGACTTCAAAAAACATTTGAAGGTTGCCCTTGGTGGCTCAACGGATGAATAATATTCATGATGAAGTTCCTGTGTCTCCGGTGTTGCCGTTCAAAGTTAGGAAGAAAGATGACAGTGCTCCAATCAAGAGATCAAGGGTACTGAAAGCGGAGGATTCATGTATGGATGACAACGGACATTCATCTTATCGGCTGTTGGACAGTGAAGTAGTTGTTTGGCCGTTGGTCAGGTGTTCAAGGTCCAGAGCTTCCAGGAAAGTGCCTAGTTCTCCCCCGATACGTGTCGGCCATAGAAGTATGGATGGATACGGATTTAATTTATCACAAGATCTGTCGGACAGGAGGGAACGGGGACATTCAGGTTCACGGTCAAAGAGCAGAGAAACGATTCAACGGTTGTCCCCCCTCGGACGTCAGTGTGAAGCAACTAGGCCAAGAGAAGACGGATGTGCGTCATGTGATAGGGGTGCTTCGGCTTTGAGAGCAAGTATTCATGATATTCTGGTGCGAAGACGGATGTGCGTCATGTGATAGGGGTGTTTCGGCTTTGAGAGCAAGTATTCATGATATTCTGGTGCCTTCCTCTTTTGGTGACAACATGGTTAATAAAGCAGAAGACGCAGAAAATCAGGAGTTTCTTTCCTCTTACGCAGAGGATATAGACTGATTCGTACGTTTAATAATCTGTCGAAGAGGACTGAAACTCATAGTGATCACTCCTACTGGAATTGAAGCACTTTAAGGACTAAAAAAAGATATTAAGACATCCCTTGAGTTGCCATGCTCCAGTCACACAGAGTCAGTCCTGTGCCATGTAAACTCACGGATTTCGGGGCAGGATAACTCAGTATTATGGTCAAATAGATCATTCAGGTTGCTCCCTCTTCCCATATCTTGACATAGGATGTATTATATGACTCCTGTTATTCTGCTGTTGGGGTAGACAGATCAACCCAGATGTTGTTTGTTTGAGACCGGGTCTGACAGTGGATCAAGTCAGAATGGAATCTCTTTCCTTTACATGTCAGGAAGTTGCTGCATTGGAGTTGACGGCATCATCTATCTTCCAGACGTCATCTTGGTTAAATTTATGGTCAACAGCTGTAGCTAAGATTGCCTCTTCGGATTCAGCAAGGAGTTCAGTAGATGGGACAGCTTTTATCAGATTGCCTCAATCTGGTTCTAAAGCTATTTCTTCTGTAACTAATCTGATTGCCAATGTATGGGTTAATGTTATTTTAATGAGAAGGGATACAGCCCTAGCCAAGATAAGTCGCAAGGTGGATGTCAACTCTTGTCGCTCCGGAATGGCGATACTGTATTTTGGAGTCTCAGTTGTTACCTAAGGAGAAGTTGGAAGCTGCCATCAATAGACATTGTACAGATATTAACGACAGGCTTGTTCAGCAAGCTGTTAGTAAGTCTGTGAGTCGGTCTAACCTTGCAAGGCAGACTGAACAGGCTCCACAAAAGAAGTTGTAAGGTCTGCTCCTGCCCCTAAACCTACTCAGCATGCTCCATCAATGAAGAAACCATCAACAGTGGCCCTTTCAGAGTCAACGTGCAAGAGGAAGGGGAAATAGGGGCAGAGGCAGGGGTACGAGATGAGAGAGTGGGCCCCTCTCCCCACTTAGTGTCACCAGTTGAGGGGGGGATGCCTGCCGAGCCATTGGGCTGTGTGACAGAGACTCGGGGCAGAGCCGTGGGTAGTAGATTTCCTTTCTAACGATCCGGGATCACAGAAACATCTCATTTTGCAAGGAGTGAAGAAAATGATGGAGGAGAAAGCAGTAGGGCAAGTAACGCTTCCTTCGGAGGGCTTCTATAGCCACATCTTCCTAGTACCGAAGGCCAGTGGCGATTGGAGGACATTTTAGTCCTGTCAACATTTGAAGCTCTTTGGGTGAGTCGGTAGAGCTGCGGACTGGCACTCGCTGGGCCGCAGTTCGATTCCCTGGCCGGCTGATTAAGAGTTAGAGGAATTTATTTCTGGTGATAGAAATTCATTTCTTGCTATAATGTGGTTTGGATTCCACAATAAGCTGTAGGTCCTGTTGCTAAGTAACCAATTGGTTCTTAGCCACGTAAAATAAGTCTAATCCTTCGGGCCAGCCCTAGGAGAGCTGTTAATCAGTGGTCTGGTAAAACTAAGGTATACTTTTTTTTTTTTGTCAACATTTGAACCTTTTTTGTGAGGAAGACGAGGTTCAAAATGGAGTCTCCAAGGACAGTCTTGGCAGCAGTCAGAGAAGGAGACTATATGCTGACCGTAGATCTAAAGGATGCATACTTCCAGATCCCAATCCATCACTCAACACGGAAATTTCTTTGGTTCAGTCTTACGGAGCAGGTGTTTCAGCTCAAGGTGCTTCCCTTTGTCCTGACAACATCTTCTCAGGTGTTCACAAGAGTGTTCATGCTGGTGATGACATGGGCTCATGCCCAAGGGATCAGACTGTGGCGGAATTTAAAAAAATACAAAAACAATACACAACACAGATACACAGAACACATAACCACATACAATACTCACTCTGATCCTCGGTTGCTGGGTGATGGATGAAGGTGTCCACGGTCGCCAACACAGTAGACAAAATTACACAAACAAAACCGAAAAACGGACTTTCAACCAAAAAAAAAACGAGAAAAAGAAAGAGACACATGCACAGACAACAATGACATCCAACAGAAAACACACGACTCACGAAACATACAATAATCCACCATCAATGTCCGCTTTGCACAGAACTCAGCTCAAGACTCACTCAAAACCGAAAAAAAACTCCTCGACATTTGCACAGACAGACAACGTAAACAAACTCGAACTAAAGACCCTCATCCCTCTTCCAACAACCAAAACACTCATTAACGACATCTCTCTCTCTCTCTCTCTCTGCTACACAAAAACTCATTCATCCCTCCACAAGACTGATAAGGTACCTGGACAGTTGCCTGGTCCTGGCAAAATCCCGGGTGAAGTATCTTGGGAGTGAAATCGACTGCTTCAGTTTTGTCACATCCTAGGCATTGTGATAAATTGGGAGAAATTGAATCTGGTCCCCAATCAAAGGATTTTGTATCTGGGTATGATTATAGACGCAGCATAGTCGAGTTTTTCCATCCGATCAAAGTTTAGGGAAGTGCAAGAATGTGATTTTGTCCTTTCTGTCCAAGAAAACACAACCAGCAAACCAGTGGCAGGTAGTTCTGGGACTACTAACTTCTCTAGAGAAATTAGTTCCATACGGACATCTACATATGCAGTTGCTACAGTGGAGGCTGAAGGAGTTTTGGTTTCCAGCAACAGATCACCCTCACATGAAAGTTCCTCGGTCTCCAGAGGTGAGGAAAGACTTGCTGTGGTGGTTGAACAACAACAATTTGACAGTAGGATCTAATGTTATTCTCGGATGCTTTGGCCAAAGGTTGGGTTGCTCATCTAGAGGACCTTCTATTGCGGGAGAATGGAGTCATCAAGACAAACAACTCCACATAAATGTGTTGGAGCTGAAGGCAGCATTGTTAGCATTGCAGAAGTTTCAGGAGAGGGTAATGGGTCACTCCATAATTTTGATGTCGGACAACGCTATGCTAGCAGCATGTGTAAACAAGCTTTTGGGGGGTGGCCGCTAGTTTTTTGACAGCTTCACGTTATGAGAGTCCAACTGCATCAGTGGTCTGTAGACATTCATTGGAGATCAGGGCCAGATACATTCCAGGAAAAAGTAATGTGGTAGCAGACAAGTTAAGCTGTCAGGAACAGATTCTGGGAACGGAGTGTTCTCTGCATCAGGAGGTGGTGGACAGGCTGTTTCTCTTGTGGGGGAGACCTGTGATAGATCTCTTCTCAACAAAGTGCAACTCAAAACTGGAAGTCTATTGTTCAGTGGTACCAGACACAGCTGCAGTGGCAGAGGACGGCCTGCAACATCCATGGGACAATTTGGACGTATATGCTTTCCCTCCATTTTGTCTGATTCGCCAGGTCCTGAAGAGAGTAATAGGTCCCAGAATCTCAAGGTGACGTTGGTAGCTCCTCTGTGGCTGCAAGCAGAATGGTTCCCAGACCTGCTTTCTCTGCTGTCAGAAGTTCCAAGAGAGTTACCTCCCTGGCACAATCTATTTTGTCAACTTCATTTGGAGAGGTACCATCAGATGGTACAGTCCCTATCTCTTCACGGGTGGAGACTATCAAGTATCTCCTGCGAGCGAGAGGCTTTTCTCGAGGAGCAGCATCTCAGATGTCAGGATATATCAGGAAGTCTTCAACATTTGTGTGCCAGAGAAAATGGTCTTTCTACTGTGATTGGTGCCGTAGATGGGGTTGTTCTCCACTCTGATCTTCTATTCAACAAATAGCTGATTTTCAAGTCTTTCTCAGAGCAGAAGAACATCTTTCTGTGTCTGCCATACAGGGCTATAGGGCTGCTCTAGTGCTAGTTGTGCTTATGAAAGATGTAGATGTATCTACACCTTGGGAAATATCTATGTTGATTAAGAGCTTTGAGCAGTTTTGTTCCCCAGAAAACTCAAACCTCCTAGTTGGGATTTG
Organism: Macrobrachium rosenbergii; assembly: GCF_040412425.1. Classification (NCBI taxonomy): domain Eukaryota; kingdom Metazoa; phylum Arthropoda; class Malacostraca; order Decapoda; family Palaemonidae; genus Macrobrachium; species Macrobrachium rosenbergii. The sequence goes on from NC_089747.1 coordinate 34,309,629, forward strand.
GTTTTGGTTTTAACTAGTCTTACTCGGGGCCTCTATGAACCATTGCAACAGGCTACAGATAGAAACTTGACCCTCAAGGCTGTTTTCTTGCTGGCCCTAGCATTGGCAAAAAAAGGTAGGCAAACTCCATGGTCTGTCTTATGACGTCAAACACATCTGGGGTTGGAAGTCTTTAGTTTTCGAATTTATTCCAGCATTCATTGCGAAGACTCAGAATTCTTCAGTCCATGATGACAGATTTGTCTCCTTTTCTATACCTTCTCTGGGAGACTTTGTTGACAATGACCCTGATGAAATGATGTGCCCTGTCAGGGCGCTGCGTGCTTATCTAAAAAGGATTTAACATCTCAGACCGGGTTGTCACAGACTTTTTGTTATCACAGGCCAGGTCAAGAAAGAATTGTCCAAGAATACAATCTCATTCCGGCTACGAGAAACGATAATGAATGCCTTTTCACCTGTATCAGGAGCTTCAGACAATGTCTCACAGGCAAGAGCGCACAACGTTAGAGGTCTAAGCTCCTCATTAGCATTTAAGAAGAATATGTCTGTTCATAGAATTCTGAAAGCTGGTGTGTGTGTGTGGTGTCGCCAAACCATTTTCACTTCCTTCTATTTAGAAGGACGTTGCCCTTAGGTCCTTGGACACTTTTTCCTTGGGTCCAGTGGTGGCTGCTCAACAGGTTGTGGAGCTCATCCAGTGCCCCTGGCAGGTCAGTTTGTATGTCGTCTAAGATGATGGTATGAAAGTGAAATGAATGAGATGACTGGTCCCTTTTCTTTTCTTTTTTTCTTTTCTTTCTTTTTTCTTGTTTACCCGCAGGCAGTAAGAAGAGGGTTCTGTCATGAGCTGGAACTGACATGATACAGGTTAGTGCGGTGGCCATACTGCTAGGATAATTGTTAATGTAAGGTTCCTTTCAGTAGCAATGTATTCCTCTCTTTAGCAAGGAGAGAGAGGAATGATAACAAACCTATGTAAGTGGCTGCATTGGTTTGTTATGAGAACAGGTAGCTTGTCTTCCACATATGCAATGAACTGTGACATTGTATTGAAACCCAGAAGTCTGAACCCAAGATATACACATATCTGAGGTTCAAAAATAAAGGTCATGTTTCTTAAAATTCTCTTATTCAAAAGAATGACTGGGGTGGAAAACCTCCAGTCGGTTAGGATAGACTTACCAAGAGTAAGTCTATCCTAATGTTAAGACCAAGGGTTTGTTTCGTATATGAACAAATGACAAATTTATTCAATTAATTTGTATTTTTCATAACTAACAAACCTTAGGTCTTCACATTTAAGGCCTACCTCAAACCACCCCTCTGACAGCTTAACCTGGGTTGGAAGAATAATTGATGAAGTCACAGAGTGCTGCTTGGGTGTGTGGGTGTGGGTGGTCCCATATGACTCGTGACTAAGGACAGATGCCGCTAGTCCATTGCATATACTGTACAATTTTATTAATTTTACTGGATTGCAGCTGGTGCTAGAAGTGTATCCTAATGTCTAAGACCTCACATTTTGTTAGTTATGAAAAATACAAATTAATTTAATAAATTTGTCACTTTTAATGAGTTATTACATGAGATTAATAACACCATTCTTAATAAAAGTAATTTAGTGGGATTTAATGTAAAATTCTGGGAATAAAATGCAGCAAAGCTAACAAATTAGTTGGTTGTTAAAACAATGCAGGATGACCATATCTTTCTGCAAGATTTAATAATTGTTCTTTACAGTACATAGTCCTGAATTGGTGTCGGTTTTCCTTCTAAAAACATATCCCCTGAAATTACTTTCAAATATTCACAAACATTTGGTAAAATTGCTTTTGATTTTATGAAGATTGCTAGGAACTTGAATATTAATGATGTGAGTAAGCCTTATTCATGTTAGGATAATAAATTTAAAGATGATTTTCATGAACATGTAATAAAAGCCAATTACGATATTCTTCTTGAGGATAATAAATTTAAAGATGATTTTCATGAACATGTAATAAAATCCAATTATGATATTCTTCTTGAGGATGATAAATTTAAACATGATTTTCATGAACATGTAATAAAAGCCAATTATGATACTCTTTATGATAATCTTATTAGTATTCTTAAACTATGGTCTAAAAATTAGACCGTTAACAAAATTAAATAAAAATAAAATTTCTACTCAAGTAAGTAACCAAATTAATAAATATAACTTTCATATAGATTTGATATAGATATTGGACAGTTTATTAAATGGAAAATTAAACTAATTAAAGCTTATAGGTCAGATTAATAAAACTTCAAATAACTTTCCATGTACCATCAGTTTGAATAATAGAATTAGGGGTATTCAGGGTATGTGATATAGCCTGTAGATAAGGCTAATAGTAATTTTGGCCTTATAAGTAAAAAAAAAAATTCAGTGCTGAATCTCAGAATAAGAATCTAGTAACAACTTTTGAGAGGTGCAGTATTGATCAAAAAGATATTAATAAATTGTTTGTAGACATGCGTAAGTCATATAAAGTGGCACCTGGTTCATAAAATTTAAGATACTTTTTATGTATGCCATATCAAAACTTCATTGAAGTTCATAAAGTTTAGATATATAAGAAGTTCAGTAAATTGCATTAATAAAGAGATATGCTTAATTAATTTTAGATAAATTTTCTAATGTACTTGCCAGCACCAATAATAACGTGGATCAGTACAATTAATAGTAAAGTACTAGAATCAGTTCGGTCATGTAACAGTAATCCTATAGGACCTGGTAGTTATATACTATCTTCATTTGATTTCAATCCCCTGTAAACTAACTTACCATATGATGGTCTAATGGGATGCATTGTGGCTTTATATACTGAAATAAAGATATCCAAGCTGATGTAGAGGAAAGCTTTAAAAAGAATAAAGTGACAATTAGTAAAACTAACTTGGTTAGGATACTAAAATTTAGTATTAACCACACTATATAAAACTTGAGAAAATTTATAGATAAATAATAGGTATTCCTATGGGTGCTAATTAGCCCTAACTTTGCCAGTTTATATTAAATTTTCATAAATCGAAGTTCATGCAGTATAATCACATAAGAAGTACGCTTAGAAATAAAAACACATATAGATAATTATGTAGATGATCTATTATCACTTAAGGTAGTTCGATGGTCATTCAATATATCATAGAGTACTAGATGTTAGAAGTACTAATAATGGCCCTCAGAAAATGGATCCATCTTAGAAATTGATATTATTAATAATAATCTAACAAAAGTTTACAATAAAAGAAGAAATTTTAGTTTTGAAATACTAGGACTGTCTGCTTTTTACTCAAATATAACTCTCTATGGAGTCATATGCTAGCAGTTTTCCAAATTTACAAATAGTGTGTTTGTACAGTCCTGCCTCTTTAAACCGGCTCCTTTGGGACTAGGCAGCTGCCGGACAATAGAAAATTCCGGATGGCAGAAATAACCCCCTAAAAACCCCTTATGTAAACAGTCTTGCCAGCTCATTCCCCATATAAAATGTTGTGCTATCAAAAGTAGAACAAAGCTTATAAATAATCACCATCATTTGTTAGGCTTAGTTCCTTATGAAAATTCTGGCTGCTACGTAAGCATCTCCCCAGAAATAATTACACCTTCATTACATTGGAGCTTAAACCACGATGAGCTTGCTGTCAAATTCTGGTCTCCTGGCACCTTTCAATATTTTTCTGGACTTCAAATTTTTCTGCCTTTCATTTTCAGCAAAAACCTAAAAATCTGTTTGTTTTTTTTTTTTTTTTTTTTTTTTTTTTTTTTATTATTATTTTTTAATTATTATTATTATTATTATTATTATTATTATAACCTGCACGTGTGAGTGAGAGAGAGAGAGAGAGAGCGTGCGTGCGTGCTATTGGCCCCAGTAAGGTTGTAACACTGACAGATATCCAATTGCCAAAGTCAAATACAGTTGTATTGAGATATGATGATTTAATTAAACTGTTGTTTTACGTACTATATGCAATTGTATTTCGTGGATTATTGTCATGTTATCGAATTATAATTTATGAACATTGCAATCAAGCACCATTTGCATTCTGGTGTTGTTTACATTCTTAAAATCATCACTGAATGCATTGACCATCACAACGGCCATTAGTTGCTAAATGAAATTCATTTTGGAGATTAGTTTGTTCTGGAAATTATCAAAGCTGTGTTTAACCCTTAAACGCCTGTTGGACGTTTTAAACGTCGTCAAAAATTGTCTGTCGAATGCAGTGGGCGTTGCAAAGCGTCGACTGAAAATACTTTTTTAAATATTCGCGGAAAAATAATTATAGGCCTAGTTTGCGGAAGATTTCAAATCACGCGCCTTGGCGGATGCTGGGAGTTCACGGATCCAGGTGTTGTGTTGCTTTTGAGCATCACCCAGACGCCGCATCGCCGAATTCCCTCTTACTCACGCCAGATAGCATCAGCGTCAGACCTTCTATGCGGGAGCGATATTTTGACGAGACATGTTTTGCAGAACTTTGGCAGTGTTTGCGTATTCGTGCTGCAACAGGACGTTTGTAGATATGTCACAAAGGCGTCAGGACCGTGAAAGGCGCATACTGCCTGTCGGAAGTGAGCGTGTGTGGCGAAGTTTTAGACTGGGATGCTGGAGAAGAACCCAGCAACCAAAGTGAATTTTAACATTTGGTCAACTTTGACTCGACCGAAATGATCGAAAAACGCATCCGTAAGCCATAATTATTACATTCAAGTAACAATCAATCATTTACCTTCATTTTGCAACAAACGGAAAGTCTCTAGCACAATATTTAGAATTTTGGTGAATTTTTGGAAAAAAAAATTTTCTTCTGCTCCTTCGCACGCGAACTCCGCTGAAAATCCTGTCATTTCTTGCGTCAGCTTGCCGTAATTTTTCACTGGTTCATATTATTCGTTACATAAAGTGTTATACATCAAAATGTGCGCAATTTCATGTAGAATACAACAAAAAATTTATCATTCCTTGAGCTCTTCACAGTGCTTTAATATTTACATCGAAATCACGATAACTGACAAAATTTAAACATTCGGTCAACTTTGACTCAACCGAAATGATCGAAAAACGCATCCGTAAGCCATAATTATTACATTCGAGTAACAATCAATCATATTCCTTCATTTTGCAACAAACGGAAAGTCTCTAGCACAATATTTAGAATTTTGGTGAATTTTTGAAAAAAAATTTCCTCTGCTCCTTGTTATTTATGAACTCCACTGAAAATCCTGTCATTTCTTGCCTCAGCTTGCCGTAATTTTTCGTTGTTTCATATTATTCGTTACATAAAGTGTTATATATCAAAATGTGTGCAATTTCATGTAGAATACAACAAAAAATATATCATTCCTTTAGCTCTTCACAGTTTTTTAATATTTACATCGAAATCACGATAACTGACAAAATTTTAATATTCAGTCAACTTTGATTCGACCGAAATGATCGAAAAACGCATCCGTAAGCCATAATTATTACATTCGAGTAACAATCAATCATTTACCTTCATTTTGCAACAAACAGAAAGTCTCTAGCACATTATTTAGATTTTTGGTGAATTTTTGAAAAAAAAAAATTTTTCCTTCGCTCCGCTGTAGCGTACTCCGCTGAAAATCCTGTCATTTCTTGCGTCAGCTTGCCATAATTTTTTCGCCATTTCATATTATTCTTTACATAAAGTGTTATACATCAAAATGTGCACAATTTCATGTAGAATACAAAAAAAAATATGTCATTCCTTTAGCTCTTCACAGTTTTTAATATTTTCACGAAATCACGATAACTGACAAAATTTTAACATTCGGTCAACTTTGATTCGACCGAAATGATCGAAAAAAATGCATCCGTAAGCCATAATTATTACATTCGAGTAACAACCAATCATTTACCTTCATTTTGCAACAAACGGAAAGTCTCTAGCACATTATGTAGATTTTTGGTGAATTTTTGAAAAAAAAAATTTTCCTTCGCTCCATGGACTCCGCTGAAAATCCTGTCATTTCTTGCGTCAGCTTGCCGTAATTTTTTTCGCCGTTTCATATTATTCGTTACATAAAGTGTTATGCATCAAAATCTGCGCAATTTCATGTAGAATACAACAAAAAATATATCATTCCTTTAGCTCTTCACAGTTATTTTATATTTACATCGAAATAACGATAAATAGAAAAAAATCAACCTTCGGTCAACTTTAACTCGATCGAAATGGTTCAAAAATGCAATTGTAAGCTAAAAAACTTACAGCCTAGTAATAATCAATCAATTTCCTTCATTTTGGCACAATTGGAAAGTCTCTAGCACAATATGTAGATTTTTGGTGAATTTTTTAAAAAAACAATTTTTTTACGTCCCCGCGTTACAAATTCATGCATCATTTTGTGATAATATTTTCTCTGTGTTGCTTTAATCGTTTAACAATCTGTTATATACCAAAATCATCGCAATTTAGTGTACAATACAACTAGAAAAAATTAACTCATTAGCTTCAACCGTTTTCCTTACAGCGCGATTTGTATACAATTATATACGAGTTTTTTTTTCGCTGTCATATATTCCAATATTTATATATGATAATGATATTTTTTTTTTATTTCTGATGGTTGCATACTAAACTTCAGGCAATGAGAAAAAAGGAGCCAAAAATGAACTCTTAATATTGAAAACTAAAAAAGCGCTGTGATTTTTTTAAAAAACTTTTTCCGCTTCAGCGCTACCTCTCGGAGGCTGCGGCATACGGGAGACGTTTTTGAAAATAGGGCTTCGGCGTTAAAGGGTTATCCAACTTGTAGTGATTTATGGGATATTTTAATTCTAGGATGAGGTGCTTAGCTACCGTGTTTCGTGTATTCTAGCCTAATATATGGCTAATCCGGCATTCCCAGCCACCTCAAGAAACTGGATGTGGGTCAACCTCCGAGCGTCTGAATTATACCCACAGTAAATGATGTAGGCATTCTGGAGGGCCAACTGAAGGAGGTATTTGAGGAGCTTCTGTGTCCACCTCCTGGTTCTCCTGGCGAAGGGATAATACTGGATGAGTTGATCAAAGAGATCAACTCCTCCCATGTGCCTGTTGTAGTGCCCGATGACAGTAGGGCGTTGGACACTGAAAACTCCTCATACGTAACTTCGGCCCTGCCGGCGTGTCTTCTTCTGCTGGGTGATCTCCTCTTGGATGGGCTCATGACTCCTCGTAATCATGGGCACGAGTCGGACCCCTTCCAACAGATGACGAAGACATCTCCCTTCCGCCGCCACTCTGTCTCTCCTCTTGCAAGATGTTGCGTGGTGGCTAGCAAACCTCTTGAGGACATTCGGGGCCCCACGCACCAACCGAAGGGTACCACTGACGCCGCACACCTGCTTCATACAGTTCCTGGGCCAGGGATACCGAGTTATAATAATTATCCATAAACAGGTGGTATCCCTGGTTACGGAAACGATTCACAAGACCGAAGACAGTGTCACGCAGCGTGAGAAGACCCCAGAATACACCAAGAAGTCCACAACATATCCAGCGTTGGCTTCCGTAATAAAAAATAACTTTACACCATACTCCTTTGGCTTCTTCGGGTTGTACACTTTGATACTTAGACGCCCTTTGTATGGCATCATACCCTCATCCAAAGAAAGGTTCTTGAAGGAACCACGAGTCTGGCACCATTCACGAATGAACTCCAACACTGGGCGGACTAAGATGAGGCGGTCGGGGTTATTCGGGTATAGCCCTTTGGTTGAAGGCGTTGAAATACTTGTCCAACGCCAGGAAACTATCACGGGACATAATGCCGGCCACATTAGGCGTACTTAAAAAAAATTCCGCCTCCAGTATTGCCTGACGTCAGCAGCAGGCATCATCCCAAAGAATATGTGGAGCCCCAAAAAGTGCGCCATGTTCGTGAGGTTGCAGCCCCGCCAGCGGTGCGACAACGTCGTCCACAATTCCTCACGGCAGTACCGGCGTAATCTACCGTCTCCAAGAACCAGGAATTCAAGCAATTCCCGCGTCAGAAAAAGCTGAATGAACCCCAGTACCGTGAGAGGCACAGGGACGGTCAGTCCAGGTACTGCCGTGAATGGGTGCATGTTAGGTGGGGTAGGGTCCTCCGACCACCCCTCATCACTTTCGGAAAGCGGCCTTCACCTGAGCTGCAGACGCGACGTTGCGACCTTCACGGGTTTGCGCGCGCACGGGCACGTCTTCGCACTCTCACACTCCCAGCTGGGCCGTCTCCTTCACTTTCCCCATCACTTTCTGTTTCGTCCCCACCAGCCACAATCGAGTCATCCTCTTCCTCCTCCAACTCACTTTCTCCCTCGTAGGCACTAAACCCAGTAAACTCTAATTCACTTTCCTGCTGAGGATCCCGTACGGACATTGGTGGCAAATATTCGTCATCGCTGATGTCAGGCGTTATGTCGTCATCGCTAGATGACCAACTACCACCGAAATCAGGACTTTCGACCTGCTCTCGATCGAGCTCCAACAAGTACTCATCAAGGTCCTTTTGTTGGAGGCCTCCCAAATGTTTTTCGGATGCCCCTCAGGACACCCGATGCTTCCTAGGGGTCGTAAAAGGAACAGGATGTGGTCCTTGGTCGACATAGGTCACGTGGCCGAACAACACGCTGCTGAGAAGCTGGGTCACTCTGGTTGCTGGGTCCTTCTCCAGCATCCAAGTCCAAAACTTCGCCTCACACGCTCACTTCCGACAGGCAATGTGCGCCTTTCACGCTCTGGCGCCTTTGCAACATCTCTGCAAACGTTCTGTTGCAGCAATAAATGAATTCACTAACACTGCAAAAGTTCAGCAAAACACGTCTGTGTCAAAATATCGCTCCCAAGGCGCTACTCTGATGCTCTCTGATGCGAGATGGGGAAATTCGCGCATCTTGCGGCGTCTGGGTGATGCTCAGAAACAAAACAACAGCTGGATCCGTGAACTCCCAGCATCCGCCGAGGCGCGGGATTTGAAATCTTCTGCAAACTAGGCCTATAATTATTTTTCCGCGAATATTTAAAAAAGCATTTTCAGTCGGCGTTTATAACGCCCACTCGGCATTCGACAGACAATTTTGGACGACGTTTAAAACGCCCAACAGGCGTTTAAGGGTTAATAAAGAAAAGACAGTTATCAAATACAGGTAGTGCTCGAGTTACGATAATTCGACTTACGATATGTCGAGTTTACGATGGGGTTAGCAATTAATACCGATAGGAAAATATTTAGGAAATATTTTTAGATTCCACAGGCAGCAAGAGAGACCAACTTACAATAGACCAACTTCTTTTCCTCCATCTCTTTATTCCATCTGCTAGTTAAAAAGTAAAGAGAATGATAAAAGTATTGTTAGTAACGTTATACTCTTGCATAAATGCGTACAGCCATAAACAACCAAACGGGAAACTGTTGTTTTGCTAATAATCGATCGGATAACAACTGTTGTGCTTTTATTTCAACCATCGTACGGTAATACACAATTACTGTAGTTATGTTACAAATGACATTAAGTACTGTACAATAGGACTTGATATATTTTTTACACTATACCCTTGTTCGCTTTGGAGAAAAGATCTGCAGGGAAATATACTGCTACAGTAACGTTAAGCTGCAAGTTGTAGCTGAAGCTGAGAAAACAATATTCAAGCTGCTAATGACTATAAATTATCGTGCATCGGCAACATGGATGAAACTCGACCGTAAATAAAACTGGAGAGAATGTATTTTAATCAAAACTACTGGGCATGAAAGAATACAAATTACTACTGTTTTCACGCCGATAAAAGATAAATACGTAAAGCTCGTATTATGATGAAATCAAGAGAAAATAGCGAACGAAATCTTGATTTTTTTATTAAAAAAAACATGCCCCCAAACTGGCCAGCCGCGATTCCCGCAAACGTCATATATTAACGGAAAAAATAGCTAAATTCATTTCACAACGAGACCTATTTAAGTCATATTTTGACTTAAAAACACTAAATATAACTAAAAAAATATCCTTGTCCCAAATAAATAAAGTATCCATATTCAATAACGCTAACTAGAAGCAAGAAAAGCACTTTGAACTTGGTTAAATGCGGCGAAATACAAAAGCAATTTATAATACAAAAGCAATATGAGAATATACGCAATTGGAAACAATGTAGTAAAGCATAACTTTTTCAAAGATCCATGAGAAAGATGCACATTCGTTATGTTGATGTTTGTATAATACTGTTAATATGTGAATAGAGTACAGTATAATGTAGGCTAGGCTACCAGTTTGTTGATGCAGCACACTGCGCCACCAAATCGAAGCGGCCGGCGAGCAAGTTAGCGCAGCGACCCGGGAAATTTGAACATTAGTGCGGAAACATTAGAAATTACTCTAGCCGAAATTTGTGCCGGATTACCGATTGCCGGATTAGTGATGGTCAACCTGTACTTGGCTAAGTTCTGACACCACTTTTTATAATTATATTACTCATATTTTCACTTTATCATTTTATAACTTTATACTGTATAATTTTCTTTAAAATAGTATACTTATTTAACACATTTAGCCTACATTCCCGAGTTAGCCTAACCGTAAGTCAACCACGTAACTTTTCTCAGAATCTGCAGAATATTATCAGTGACTTTCATCTCCTAAATTTACTATCTTCATAATTATCGTTATTAGTTTCTTCATCATTTATTGTGATTGTAGAGGGTATGAAATGACAAAAAAGAATGAAATTTGGTGATCACTCGGTGCATTTGACATTTTGCCATCAAAAAGTAAACAAAGCATACCTCCATCTACTGAGGAAAATGAACACTAAACATTCGCTAATGGGAGGGGAAGGATAGAAACATTTTCTACCATAGATAAAGATTTATGTTAGCGCTTCTTACCTCTAGCATCATCTGATCTCATGGGTGTCATATTGAGTGGGTAATTATACACAGCTGCATGAAAGAAATGATCAAAACCGTATCACCTGTAAGCCTGTCAAGCACTCTTAAGAATAAGAAGTTCATGTGTTGCCAAATGTCTCATTGCTTTGATTAAAAGTTTTGACTTGGTAGAGACTTCTCAAATGGAATCTTTAAACAAGTATATTTATTCATTTAAAGTTAATATCGAAAGCATATTTCACGTCACATATTTTCATTACTAACAATTATTTTTATGAGAACAAAAGAGACATGGCATAATTTTTGCTATCGGGAAGTTGTAAACCATATGTGGCACTGCCCTTGTGGCCTCAAAGAACTAATGGCATCTGGTTGAAAATCGAGCTGAACCATGGGAGTTCCTGGACCACAGAATGCCAGTTTTAAGAGGTTTGGCTATGCTGTACTTGCTGTTAATTATGCCAGTATCTTGCATTTTGTAGTAAGTGGTTGTTAATTATAAGAAATAATAATGAATTCTTAAACCAGTCACAAGGTTGGTAAGTCTGATTTAATGTATGAAGGTTTGCATTTAACCTAATAAGCATTTGCTTCTTGGCTTATTTATTAGTTAAAAGCTAACTCATCTATAATATGCATTATCAGTGATATATCTACCAAAACTGAGACAGGCGTAGGAAGCCTAGCAAAGTGTAGTCTTCTCGCACTGTACGCGATGTATATGATGAAGTCATGTTTTTGAACAGAATTTTAATGATCACATGATATGCAAGATCAGTTCTTCTGTATGCTGTATATTTTTAGGTTCAAAAAATGTTTTTGAACAGAATTTTAATGATCACATGATATACAAGATCAGTTCTTCTGTATGCCGTATATTTTTTAGTTTCACAAAATATTTTTGTTAGAAATAAACTGTGCTTGTATATTTATGGAGGAAGCTTCAGTTCCGAAATCCCCCCAAAAGTAAAAACCAGAAACAAAGTATTGCGCCACCCTCTTAGCCGCTCAAGAACTAACGGCGGCTGATTCAAAAAGGTCCCGGATCTTGGGAGTTGCCAGACCACGGAATGCCAGATTCAAGAGATTGAACTGTATGAATAGTAAGGATTTTGCCTATAGGTGTCAGTTACATGTTAAGTGATCATTTTCTAATATGGACAATTAACTTATTAATAAATTTGAATACAGATGCTCCTCTACTTAACAAACGAATTTTCACACGTAGCTGTAAGCCATTATTTTTAAGGGTAATGTTGTAAGATGATTGAAATGATAGAGTTTTAGGATGATAGTAGAGCATATCTAAAATACTCGCTAATTATTTGCATGTTATTTTCATGACTATATATGTTTTTTATAAAAACAGTTATTTACTAATTTTCAAATAATAATAATGTAAACACAGCAAAATATCAGTAAAATGTTATTTCACTTAAAGACTCCATTTATACTGTGTTGTTTTATTGATCACTTTATGTTACAGTAAAACCCCTAAAATCACAAAACAGCCGTTTCTTGATTCGTTTTACCGATGTAAACATACCCCAGTTTTCTCTCTCTCTCTCTCTCTCTCTCTCTCTCTCTCTCTCTCTCTCTCTCTCTCTCTCTCTCTCTCTGACACAGTACTGTACATATCCTTTAATGAAATATGAATTACTGTATCATAAACATAAAATTACAAAACTAAAACTCTTAAGAAGTTCCGACGCCATCGAATGAGTGTGTGCATACACATGTACATGTTACAATGATTTACTAATTTTCAAATATTAATATTAATGTAAGCACAGCAAAATATCAATAACTTACAGAATCATTTATACTCTATTATTATATTTATCTATTTATCTATTATTATATTTATCTATTTATCATCTTAACACTTTAGCGCCGACTGGATGTATTTTATGCCGACAAATATTGTCTGTCGGGTGCAATTGTAAGCTAAAACTCTTACATTCTAGTAATATTCAATCATTTACCTTCATTTTGCAACAAACGAGAAGTCTCTAGCACAATATTTTGATTTATGGTGAATTTTTTTAAAAAACTTTTTCCTTACATCTGTGAGCGCTAACTGCTGAAAATCTCAGAAATTCTTTAGTCACTTTGTCGTAATTTTTGCACCGTTTTCTATTAGCCGTTACATAAAGTTTTACATATGAAAATGTGTGCAATTTCACGTAGAATACAATAAAAAATGACTCATGGTTGTAGCTTTTATCAGTTTTGAAATATTTTCATATAAATCACGATAAGTGCCAAAATTTCAACCTTCGGTCAACTTTGACTCTACCGAAATGGTAGAAAAATGAAATTGTAAGCTAAAACTCTTACATCCTAGTAATATAATATTCAATCATTTTCCTTCATTTTGCAACAAACTGGAAGTCTATAGCACAATATTTCGATATATGGTGAATTTTTGAAAAAAAAAATTTTTTTCCTTACGTCCTCGCGCACTATCTCGGCCGAACATCTCAGAAATTCTTTAGTCACTTTGTTGTAATTTTTGCACTGTTCTCTATTGGCTGTTACATAAAGTTTTATATATCAAAATGTGCTCAATTTCATGTACAACAAAAAATAACTCATGGTTGTAGCTTTAATCAGTTTTGAAATACTTTCATATAAATCACGATAAATAGAAAAAATTTGACCTTCGGTCAACTTTAACTTGACCGAAATGGTCAAAAACTGCAACTGTAAGCTAAAATTCTTACATTCTAGTAATATTCAATCATTTACCTTAATTTTGCAACAAACAGGAAGTCTCTAGCACAATATTTCTATTTATGGTGAATTTTTGAAAAAAACTTTTTTTTTACGTCCTCATGTTACAAATTCATGCATCATTTTGTGGTAATATTTTCTGTGTTGCTTTGATCGTTTTACAATTTGTTATATACCAAAATCATCGCAATTTAGTGTACAATACAACGGAAAAAATAACTCATTAGCTTTAAGCGTTTTGCTCACAGCGATTTGTATACAGTTATATATGAAATTTTTTTTTCGTGGTGTCATATATTCCAATCTTTATATATGATAATGATGTTTTTTTTCATTTCTGATGGTTGCATACTAAACTTCAGGCAATGACAAAAAAAGGAGCCAAAAATGAACTCTCAATCTTAAAAACTAAGTGTGCTGTGATTTTTTGAAAAAACTCTTTTTCCGCTTCGGCGCTAACTCCCGAACGCTGCCGACATACGGCAGACACTTTTGTAAATAGAGGCTCGGCGTTTAAAGGTTAACGTCATTTGTAACATAACTATAGTAATTGTGTATTACTGTACGATGGTTGAAGGACAAGCAAAACAATTGTTATCCGATACGATTATTAGCAAAACAACAGTTTCCCGTTCAGTTGTATATGGCTGTATGCATTTACACAAGAGTATAACGTTACTAACAATACTTTTATCCTTCTCTTTTACTTTTTTTTAACTAGCAGATGGAATAAAGAGATAGAGGAAAAGAAGTTTTTCTATTGTAAGTTGGTCTCTCTCGCTGCCTGATTGTATCCGCTGCCTGCGCCTGCGCAAAATCTAAAAATATTTCCTAAATATTTTTGTACCGGTATTAATTGCTAACCCCATCATAAACTCGAAATATTGTAAGTCGAATTATCGTAACTCGAGCACTACTTGTATTTGATAATTATCTTTTCTTTATTAACCAACTTGTACTGATTTATGGGATATTTCAATTCTAAGATGAGGTGCTTAGCTACTGGGTTTCGTGTATTCTAGCCTAATAAATGGCTAATCCGGCACCCTCCAGGTCCCAATGATGCCGGATTAGTGATGGACAACCTGTACCATTCTTTTATCATCCGTCATTGTGTCTATAGGGTAAATGTGGGTAGCATTCTAACATGCTAACAGCACCTTTAATGAAAATAATTTTATAACTAAAAGTTTTTAACATATTCTGTAGTACGTTTACATATAAATAAAATTCAATTAAAAGTACCAAAAAATAAACAGCACACATGATTACCATTTATTCCTTCTTATTTTACTTGTTTTAGATGTGTCGAAGATACAATGGTTTTCTTCGTGCAGCCATCGCAGATCCCCAGCCTGAACGGAGATGGTTTAGACGAGGTTGGGTTACTTTCAAGAGGCATGTTAACATAAAAGACATTTGTTGGAACCTCAACAATATCAGAGTAAGTGAAGCTACTTGTGATACATTTAATTATGTAAGGGAAATATTATTCATGCATGTTTTTAATACTTTATTGGTGTAATTTACCCATTGTGATTTACCATTGTTGCAAGCATAAATTTGTAGCAGATATTTTGTTACATTGTATGTTACCTGGAGAACAAGATCACTCTCTCCAGCCTCCAAGCCTGGTTGATAGCATTTCCAGCTCACAGCTGGAAAACCTGTGTTGAACTTTCAAACAAGACCAGGAGGGAAAGATGAGTAGGATCCTAAAAATTCAGTCTGCCTCTGTTAACCTAATCAGTGAATTAGTTGTTAGGTGACTTTTGTGAGTTGAAGCTAAGGTAAGAGAGGTGAAAAACCTTGCCCACACACACACACACACACACACACTATTGAAAGAAAAATTTTTCTTTTGCAGTTAAGGGATTGTGAACTTGGAGCCATTGTCAATAGAGATTTGAGTCGAAGAATCCGAACAGTTAATGGCATAACCTCACATCGTTCTGTTGTTCGTGCAGACATTAAATTAGCAGCAAAAATCATTCAGAATTTAGACTCGCGTTGGTGCCTCTGGTTAGAAGGAGAAATTACTGAAGAAAACCCCGTAAGTTAATGGAGCCATTATTGAACAGTTAACTTATAAGTATCTTTAATGAATATTATAAACTTTCTGTGGTGCTTCATTAGATTTACCTTGGTTTTTATTTGTTGAATTTTTATCTGTCGAGCAATTTTGACTTTGATTGATTTTGTAGCCTAGGACCCGTAAACTGTCAAAGTGTTATCTGATAAGCATAATACTTAGTTTCATAACAGAAATAAAGAACAGTATTTTTATTTGGAATAAAAAAAGAAGTCCGTTCTGTAGGAACTGGAAACTGATGTAAGAAGCTCTTTACATTTTCATTGAAATTTTACTCATTAGGTCTTGAAAGGAAGACTAGGTTTAAACATTTATAATATATTCTTTGCTTGTTACTAATATGATTATTCTTCCTCATTGACTCAAAGCAGTTGCTCAGCCTTACGTCGTCTCTCAATCCGGTATTGAGAAACATCACAGATTATTTGATAGAGGAAGCAAGTGCTGAGGAGGAGGAATTATTAGGAGCTAATGATGCATCTGCTGGAAATTCAGAAGAAAAGGCAGAGGGAGAAGCCATTGAAAGAGATCCTAGTCTTATTAAGGTAAGTAGTGAATTAACTGAAGTGTGTAATGATGTATTTATGTAAGAAATGAATTGCTTAATTTTGATGATGGACACAGCCACAATTCTTAAAAATATGTGAATTTCTCTTGCTCACACACAGGTATTAGATAGGCTGTTACTCTACTTGAGAATAGTGCACAGTGTGGATTATTACAATCACTCTGAATATCCCAACGAAGATGAGATGCCCAATCGTTGTGGTATAATGCATGCAAGAGGCATACCCCCATCCAGTAAAGTTACACCACAGGAAGTCAACGATTATATCCGTGCGTTTGAAAATAAGATTGGTTCTTTCCTTCAGCCACTTACAAAATTAAGTGATGATGAGGCCAAGAAGTTGGGTGAGTTTTAACTGTATATTTTAAAAACTATTAATTAGGAACTTTTGTAAACAGTGTTATGGCAAGATGATATGTGGTACAGTATTTTAAAAATCTTTGCTAATTCAGTGTAAGAAGGTTTGAAATATTTGCTAATTCAGTATAAGAAGGTTTGATATGTTTTCATTTTTATAACTTCCCTTTTATTTTTATTTTGTGAATATTGATTTTTTTATTCCATTTTCTAGGTTTAAAGGAGGCAGAAGAAGAAGTAGAGAAATTTGTACAAAGCAATACACAGGAAGTAGCAAAAGATAAGTGGCAGTGTCCCTTATGTGGGAAGAAATTTAAGGGTGCTGAATATGTGCACAAACATATTCTAATCAAACATGCAGAAAAAGTTAAAGAAGTGAAAAAGGAGGTGAGAGTTTATTTATGTGATTTGGTTAGAAACCTGTTGGAGAATACTTCAAGTTGAAAATAATTGCTATCATGAGTAGAAAGTAACCAGGCAGTATCTGTTGGAAGATGAAAATATTTAGAGAAGTCTCCCATGAGACCTTGTTTTGAAAATGCTTAGAATCACCGTATATTGCGGCATATAAGTCAGGCCAATATCTTATTGTCAAAATTACGAGTCACCTTACTCGGCAGGTATGAAATATAAACCATTAGATATAGTTGCGACAGTAACATCCAGTTGAGGCCAGTGGTTGATACTTATTCTTATAGCACGTTATTTCATGGGCGTAGTCTGGGGTGTGGCAGTGTTTTTCTTTTTCCTATCTCAAACAAGCTTTTCATTAATATTAAACTCGCTCACTGTTGCACAGTTGTTTTAACGAATTTGAAAGAGCAACAACTGTTAGCTAGAAACTGGCATTGTATTTCATCCGTTTATCCGGAGGTGCTATAAGGTTGATAATCGGCTCAATTATTATATGATAATCCTTGAAATGCTCTATGTTAATGATGAGAGTTCTGTCAAGATCAGTGAGTGAGTATGTAATGAATGCTGAATATTTGTGGTTGCTGGAAAATACCACAGTTTAAAACCATTTACCATAGCTTAGAGGGTCGAGTAAGCTACCAGGTGTAGCTCTATAACAACAGAGTCAGGTAAAATAAAGTCAACTTATACAACAAGTCAACACATGTACACTGCAGTATATGGTAATACTGTTACTTGAACCCATCTTTGTGGCACTGAATGCTTCTTGGCCCAGTGCCTTGCCTTTGATCTAGACCATCGTACAATCACTACCTGACTTACGAACAAGTTACATTCCGGATGGCCGTTTATATCTTCAATTGTTCGTAAGTTGGTTTTTAATATAGTAGTGCTTAATTTTTTTTTTACATTCCTGAGTTAACTTGGAGTCGTAGTTTATGCTATTTTCCCTTTTTTGTTTTTTGTTTTCCTTGAGAGTTATAGGTTATACTGTTTTGACTGTTTTTTAAATCATACAGTATTATAAAGATTTAAATTGTATGTTAGAAAGGTAAAAAGAAGAAAATAAAATTTAGATTCATGCAATATTCAAAAGTTAGTATTTTTTCCATGCATTGCTTTGGAGAGAATTTCACTGGAGCAGTGTCTGACATTGGAAGTTCACAAAGTAAACAATACACGCCGCCATCTATTGACAAAATTACATAGAAAATGTTTCCTCTGGGAGAGGAAATATAGAAAATGGGAATTCATCAAAGAACGAGTTTAGTCAGGAAGATAGAAATAAGTAGGAATTCAGGCAGTCCTCGGTTATCGGCGGGGGTTCCATTCTGATGGCGTGATAAGCAAAAATCAGCAATTTTCGGCACTTACCGGCGCCGATAACCAGGTACCAGCTCCGATAACCAGATATCAGCACTTCTGTTAGCTATGTATCGGTGCCAATACCCAATTATCAGTGCTGATAAGGGGAAATTGGCAGTTTCGGCGCCAAAAATTGTCAATTTTCGTCGCTAGATAAGCAAGAACAAAAATACTTGGGATAATCAAGGGAGTGGTTAAAGGGACAGGTTCTTCTTCTTCCCATGTTCTTCTGTTTGCAAAAATTCTTACCAGAGCAAAATTTGAACTTCTGAACTTGTCTGTTCGTATCTTTGAATGTTTGCAAGTAGGGTGGTAACTGTATATCTGTCCATCCTAATGAAGTGTAGTTCAACCATAGATGGAAAATACTTCAATCCCAGATCGCCCAGTAAATCTCATTGCACTTAGAACTTGAAGGCATAAAATTTTCAGGCTTTGTAAAAGTTACATCTTTATTTTTCTCCTTTTATGTTGTGTTAAACCAGGTTACTTTTATGAATTTGGGTGTGACATCACAATATCATACAATTCATCTTCCAACAGTTGACATGGTTTCTAAAATGTTTAAGTTCCAATAATCGTAGTAGAAAAGGGAAAGTGAAATGGAATTTCAGAATGTTTCTTCTCATAGCTTTTCTCACTTTTTTTGTTAAAATGTTCATTAATAATATTTTTACCTTTTGGCAGTTATTATTTTTCTGTTTAGGATTTTTAGTAAATTTTCTCTTCAGGTTGATTACTTTAACAACTATTTACGGGATCCTAAGCGGCCTCAACTACCAGAGTATCCTGGAAATAAGCATGGCGGTAGTAGGAAAGATGACAGACCAGACCCATATGTTGCAACCTACCCCCAAGCAGCACCGGGGTAAGGAAATTCAGATGATTTTATGCATTGTTTATGTTAGTCATGAAGCAAAGGATTTATGTATCTCATATTGTAGTAAATATTTATGCAGTGGTAAAGAATTCATATTTAATCTTGATTGAATGAGCTTAATTCAAGTATCTTAAATATTTATATTTAGGAATATTTCTTTCTTCTTGATTGTTTGATATTATTACTTTTTAGGAATGAACTTATATTTTGAATATATGATAATGCAGAACAAAACAATTGAAATTAAACATATTTTGTTGACTGTCCAGCTTTCAGTCAGCAATGTAAAACAAGTATTGGAAACAAATTCATGAAAGAAATTTAGTCAGATTCTTAACATTTCAGTTTATCCCATTATTACATTTTTAAGCAGTAACATTACAGCACATTAAAATAGATCTAATATATTCATTAGGGACAAAACCTTTTGGGGCAGTGTGCGAGAGTTAAAAATGTTAAAGTGTTTATTTATAATGATTATGAACATTTGATAGGTTGTTGGTGATCTTTGAAAATACTGCAAATACCTAAATAACCCTGCTTCATGACAGTGCTTTCTAGTAAGCATGGGGCTTTTTGTATGTTGTGTATAGGAAGAAAATTCAGCAATAGAAACCTTTTTTATTTATTAATTTTTTTATTTATTTTTTTTTTTTTTACTTTAGATATGGTGGGTATGGAGCTGCTTATGGAAGACAGTACCCTGCACCTCATGGTTATGCTTATGGTAGCAACTACCCAAAGGATTACTATGGTGGCAGAACAGATCCATATTCCAGAGAGCCATACCAGCGACCAAGGGTCACTTACCGGTCAAGGTAAGTTTAAGTCTCTTTCTTTTATCTGTTATTATGCTTGGGATTATGCTGCCACTTCAGTTTGTAATGACTGTGATGTCCAGTTTTGTAGGGTGGTCATTGGAATGAAAAGGAAAATTGTTAGTTGCCACAAAGTTTTGTCTAGTACATGAACACACAGCTTTATAAGTAGTTTTGCTTAGCAAATTAGAATTTCAGAAATAACAACAGCCTATCCTGTTATTTACAATTCTTTTTAAAGAATGCAATTAGTGTTCAAAGCTTTTTTTTTTTAATGATATACACTGTTATGACATTTTTACACTGCTCTTAATATTTGCTTAATGTTTTTGTCAGTGTATACCTATGTGGTGCTGATTATCGTAGACAGCCTGCAACTCGTAAGTTACTTTTGCTTGAAAAATAAAATTACAATATGTTGAAGTGAAGTCTATCATAATTAATTTTTTTTTAATGAAACTTACCTTTCTGTTACTGTTTATAGCTTTAGCTTCCACCCAGTGAAGGTATGACATTTAGCAAAATTAGAAGGTTCCCATAGTTTCTTATAAGTAATGCCCTTATCTGTCTACTTCCCCTACCATCCACCAGGGGACACATAGGTACAAACACTGGCTGGCAGGTAGTATTCTTCTATCAGCTGTGTATCAGCTGGTGCTTCTGAATAGTGAAATTACTCTCGGGTTTTCTGTTGCTGTGTTTTTGGGGGGTTTCTCTTGGATTTTATTTTGCTTTTGATTATTATGAATCCTAGTAATAGTAGGAAATTTTGCAAGGTAAGCAGCTGCTTTAATAGGATATGCTCACTTTCAGTTTGTTGACTTGATTTGTGTGCTCAGTGCAGAGGTATCTGCTGGAGTTATAACAAGAGATGTGTTTGCAAGACCTGGAATGAAAGTTATATGCTTATTTATGTTAATATCTAGAGAAAAGGAGACTGACAGGTAAAGGAAGCAACAAAAATATGATTCTGTTAAGGAAGATGTTGATGTTAAGAGTAAGAGAGACAGGGTGAGACTGTCCCTTCCCCATGTCTGTCTTTCACTCACACTTCCATTTGTAGTCTCACTTTTTGACTCCATCACAAACTTCCCTTTTGATTCAGGAGTACCCTCCCTCAGTGCTTGCTTATTTTCAAGTATTTCCCCTGCAGTAGAAGGGACAGTGCCCTCACTTATGTATGGCCTTAGTGTAGACACACCTAGTCATGCAGCTGCTGAGTTTGGCACTGCTGGGAATTGCAGTTTGTTGGGTAGTGGAATGGATCTGTGCCTGTTGTCCCTTCTTTCCACTCACCCTGGCGACAGCACCAGTTCTCATGCGCCTAAGGATCGCTCTCTACGTTTGTAGCAGAAAAGTCTGTCAGTGTTATCGCCTTCTGTCCTTTGTGTTGCTGTGTTGTGTAACAGAGGTAGCTAAAGATGATTCATTAGTTTACTCGTTTGGTGATATAATTTTGTGTGTGGCTGTTTTGTGTCACTGAGCAAGGTGTTAGATGAGTTGTCATGTGATTTTGTTTACTTACATCAGCGATTTAATACACAAACAATTACTTCACTAATATTGCTGCGAAAGAGTGCTGAGTGAAGAAATTGGGTGCCTTTAGGGAGGTTTTAGAAATGTCAGTATTTTGAATGGGATTTAGAAGTTGCCTCCCACCAATAATCTTGAACGTTGAGTCCAGCAGAGGCCCTTTGTTTTGGGACAGAAGCAGAGATATTTTGCTGATCCCTTGGTTTGTTCTTGGTAAGTACAACAGGTTACCCTAAAGAAATTTACTCTCCCTAAGAGGAAAGATGTTCAAAGAAATTGCAAATTAAAATCAAACTTCCTTATTAGGAAAGAGAGAGATTTTCCTTGCTTAGACAACAATTTGATTTGTTTGGTGCCGACAGTGATCATGTTTGAAATCAGAAGGTCGTGTCAAAGACCATTTTCCACTCCACCATTCTTTGCTACATTTTGTTTTAGCTGTGTCTGACGAAAGGTTCCTGGTTTGTGCTGTACAGAGTTGTCTTCATGCTTTGTTGCACCATTTGTTGCCAAGGAGTTCAGCATAGCACCATTTGCCTTTGCACTGTGCTTTTGGGAGCCATTCATAGTTATGTGTTGCTTAGTAGTTCAGCCCCATGCTGTTTACCTTTGCGCTGCCCTTTTGAGAGCCATTCATTGTTGCACCATTCATCACAGAGGAATTCAGAGCTACACCATTATCTTTTTGCTGCTCTTGTAGGAGCCATGCTTCGAAGCTTCATTCTCCTGCGCATTGCTCTCCTTCGTGCCACTCCTCCCAACATTTGTTGGTGTGTGTCAAGTTTTCTTGCCTTTAGCTTTCAGCTATCTTCACCTATGCACCACTGACCTTGGCACCATACCCACTGACACAGTACTGTATCAGCTTGGTCAGGCATCTCAACCTTTGCTTGCTCCACATTTCACTAAGGCTGTCTTGGGTAGGTTCAAGGCTATGGGACAGATCTTGGAAAAGAAAGTCTATGCCAAGAATGCTTCATTATTCTTGCCTCTCCCCCTCAACATTGAACCACCTTGACATGGTGAGGGGGTTCTTGGACCCCTGGAATTTGTTCCCAGATTTGAGTCCAAGAGTCTTTTATATCATTATGTATTACTGTGGGTTAATTTTGTGGAATTTTCCACTTGATAAAATTTATTGGACTTGACTAATAGGAAAAAGTATCATACCTGGGACTGGGTTTATATCTGAAGGTAAATAGTGGGAACTGTGGTAAGATCATCAACTATCTGATAATGTTTGGACCTGAGAGATAACAGATTGATAGGTCAAGGGCAGAACTGTTCTGCAGGGCTGGGCCATGGATTCCAGGGGTGGTATGGTTCTGGGGATAGGACTCGTGTCAATCTATACAGTTTGCCCATAATATGATTAAGGTGGGGATGATTGTATTCTTGTACCAACAAGCTGGGTTGGCTTACACTTGGGCCACTCTAATTGTGTTGTGCCATGCCCTGTGGGGTAGGGTAGGGTTGGGGCAGACATTTGGGAGTCAGCTCTCACTTGTGCCATTGGTGGGAATAAACTCCATGAAAGGCTGATGATATCTTTTTAAGGTTTTCAGGTTTACTAAATTTTTTTTTATGAAGTTCAATCTTTATGAGTAGTAGCAGTTAAAAATCGAGTACTCCTGGACCCTCTGATGATACCAATTTGGCACAAATGACAACCTCTGCGCCCACCTCTGACAACTTTCTATCGTAATTACACTGGGACCCTATGCTCCAGCACTGAGCAAAGGGAAAGTAACCAGAAATGTATGTGAAATAGGACAAGGTACATTTGAAACTCTTTATAATAAGTATTTGACTTTTGATCTGGAAGATTCTATATATATTTTTCATGTGTACAGAGACATTTAAAGTGTTGTGGCCAAGAGCCTAAGATATAATCTGAAAGTCAAGGAAAGCTGACAGTAGAATCGGCCACAGCGAAAGAAAGTGAAAAATTAGAAGCATTATCAGATCTCGGAGTAGTTAAAGTAGACTGCTTAGTACATGCTTTTTGGAATCACACCAGGGGAATGAAATTTGCACCCCACCAGATGATGTACTCAGAGCAGAAGCTTGTAATAGAATTAAAAAAGATCATGGTCTGGTTAGAGGTGAAGGAATGAAGATCAGTGGAGCATTAGTTCCACTTTCAAATTTAATTGTATTTAATTCGACCCATTTACTTAATGTAATAAAAGCAGCATGGTTATGTTATAAGGTGAAGCAATATAACCCAAGTCTGAGGAGATGTTTTTATTGCCAAGAATATAGACACATGTTAGGGTCTTGTAGGCAGGAACTGCAAGGCAAGCTGGCCACGTGTTGAATGTAGTGAACCAGAACATGGTATTTAGCAAGATGTATACATTGCAGAGATCATCTATCTTCTTCACAGAATTGTGATGTGTACAACATAGAAAAGGTGATATAGACATTAAGGATAACTGAATGTATCACATTTAGAGGCAGAGGAGAAAATATTAAATCAATATGTTCGACCAGGAATATCCTTTTCTAGTACTGCTGCCAACAGAAGAAGAATTATAAATGCTACTAGAGGTGCTTCCCTTGGCAATGTAAAGGGAAGATCAGTGGCAACCTGTACTCCCTTTAGAGGCTGCGCCAGTAATTTCTGGCACTCCTGCCTTTTCGGAGGCTGCGCCATTGATTTCTGGCTTTCCTGCCTCTTCGGAGGCTGCGCCAGTGATTTCTGGTACTCTTGCCTCTTCAGAGGCAGCGCCAGTGATTTCTGGTTCTCCTACCTCTTTAAAGGCTGCACCAGTAGTTTCTGGCACTTCTGCCTCCTCGGAGGCAGTTCCAGTGATTTTTGGTGCTCCTGCCTCATTGGCTGTGGTGCCAGATACACCTGGCACTCCCGGCTCTCTGGAGGCTGTACCAGCTATACCTGGTGTGTTGGTTTCTTTGAAGGCTGCACCAGCTATGGGTGACACGCCTGCCTTGTTGGAGGCTGTACGGTAAACCTCCCATATTTCATGGGGTTGCATACCACAACCATCAGCGAATAGTTAACACTCTCCTCTAAAGACACTTATAACTGCCTATCTTGAAAGTTCCAATACCAAATGTATACCTTAAGCTATATACCTTAAACTACTATCCTATTACTGTATTTAATATCATTTCAAAGTCATTTTAAACATTTTACCCTTAAAATTATATATGCATATACTTCTAACCCTTCCAGCCAATAACAGAGAAAGAGAGAGAGAGAGTATGTCTTTCTGTCAACTACTCTCCCTTCTTTCTGTCAATCTGTCTATTTGTCTATCTATCCATCTCTCATATTTTGAGTATCCTTTGGCACAAGAGAGAGCTTTTTCACTATCCCTTGTAGCTGTAGCTATTTTATTTGACCATCAAGTGGGCAACATACTATTTGACCACCAATATGTCATTATTATGTCAATATAAATTGACAGCAAGAAAACACCCTCTCCTCACTCCAAGCTTTGGAGGAGTCTGGGAATCGATGTGTTTTCTTTTAAAATTTTATATGATTTACTATAGAAATGCATAAATGTTGTAAATATAGCATAGAAAATATGAAAAAATTAATAACAAAGTAACATCACCTTTATGAATAAAACTACAGTATACAAAACAAAAATATTTATGTTACACACACATAAAAAATCTATCTCAGAGAGAGAGAGAGAGAGAGAGATATGAAACACAAAGAGCATAAAAAAGATTAGACACTCTTCAGGCAGGTGCTAACCCTTTTTGTTTGATGACTGTTACGCCTTCATCCCTCTCCCAAGTCAGATACAGAAATAGATCAGGTATTGAACTAAAATCTTACTAATTTCACTATATTTTCTTTAATGAATTGATATTTTGCTTTGTTTACGTTAAAATTAATATTTAAAGATTAGTAAATCATTTATTTATCATACAAAAATAAACATACATACTACATATGCATAAAATTCTTTCATTTCGGTAAGAGAGAGAGAGAGAGAATTTTATTTACATTTAATATTATTTACTCTTATTAAACTTAATATTAATATTTGAAAATTAGTATTGTAAATCATTATCATAAAATGTATAGCCTATGTATGCACAGTACAGTAAAATATGAAAATACAGAATATTGCACTATGAAAAAATCTGTGAATGGGTGAGTTTTCCCGCAAATAATCTATAAATAGGTTCCACAGAAAATTCCACCAATCGCTGAGTGTGTGAATTGTGAGAACGTGAATCCAGGGAGTTTACTGTATTATCAATACAGGCAGTCCCCGGTTATTGGCGAACCAGTTTTTTGGGGCTTGTCTAGTGACGAAAATCAGCAATTTTCGGCGCCGATGTCCACTTGTCAGCGCCAATATATACCTAAAAGAGGCACCAATTTTCGGTTATTGATGATTTTCACTTATCGTCACGCCATCGGAACGGAACCCACACCGATAACCGGGAACTGCCTGTATCTGGTGCTTGTGTCTCCCTAGAGCCTACACCAGCTGTAATTGGTGCTCCTGATGCTTTGGAGGATGCATCAATTTTGTATGATCCTCACACCCTTCATCAGGCAGCACCTGCGATAACCCTCTGAAAAGGAAGGCAGCCATAAATAATCAGTCTCCTTCCAGGAAAAAGGAGGAGGAAGGCAATGAGCTGAAAGCACTTAACAGAGGCTCCAGCTTAATGGCCTCAAAAGCAAAGAATTCATTCATTTTCTTCAGTGGAACTATCAGGGATTAAGAGCTAAATGGGAAGAACTAAGGCTGCTCATAGCAGAAGTGCCTCCTGTATATATAGTTTTGCAGGAGACTGTGATTGGCAATAATACGTGTCCAAGCCCGCGAAAGTGTACGTCCTGTCATTCCACTTATAAATATAGGAAGCCATGGAGGTATAGCTTTATATAATCATAATGACAACCCACAAAATCCTGTTAGTATCCAGTATACACTGCAAGTGATAGGTGTGCAGATCCATCTGCAAAGAAAATATACAGTATGATTTCTCTGTCTACCACTTAGCAAAGTCTTCCCAATTGATGAATCTAAACCCCTCATTCAACAGCAACCACATTCCTTTGTTATTCTAAGAGATATGAATAGTAAAAACCCTCTTTGGGGTGACATCAGCACCAGTCAAAGAGGAAATTGCCTGTGTTCCGTCATAGAGGGTGAAAATGTGGGAATCCTAAACACAGGGAGTCTACACATTTTCACATTCAGACAGGCACGTTATCAGCAATTGATTTATCTGTATGCAGTGATGACTGTCTTATTTATTTTAATTGGAGAGTGATAAATGACAGATTCACCAGCAACCATTTTCCAATAGTAATGAATGTAGCTTCAAATCCTCTGTCTTCAAGGTTAAATGGAACACTGGTAAAGCTGATTGGGCAACCTTCCAGGACACAGCTCAGTAGATGACTCAGCTGATGACTTTCCCTGTGCACATAGATGATGCTCTTGACTTTTTTAATACAATTATATTCTCAGCTGGTCTTCAGTCTATGCCTAGGACATTGGGCATACTGTATTTATCTGTTGACTAGTGGGCTGGAAGACTCGTAAATGCCAGGAAACACATAGAACTGAGATCAGCTTTCCCCAGATACCACAGACAAAAATGTGATTATTACCATGTTGAATTTCAAAAAGCAAGAGCTCATTTCTGCATTGAAATTAAAATTGGACAATTGTCATATCTTCACTAAATTCAAAAACACCCTTGACTTTAGTTTGGAAGAGAGTTAAAAAATAGCAGGTAAATTTACTCCTTGTCATCCTCCAGTTATTAAGATCATGTTTGTGAAGTAGCAGGTCCCCAGTTAGTGTCAAGTGAGTTTGCTAATCATTTTGCAATTGTTGCAAAGAAAAATAATGACAAATCCTATTCAGCTCAAAGGAGGCTAATGGAACATGTAAAAATTGATTTTAATACATCAAGAAATGAATAGTGCAATTTACCTTTTACTATGAGAGAATTTGAATTAGCCTTAAATAAATGTAGTGAATCAGCTCCCAGACTGGATGATATATATTCTATGATTACCCATACACCCAAAGTGCAAGATTTAACTCTCATTAACAGAGTTTTCCAAGAACATATCTTCCCTAAGCTTTGAGAGATGTTAAAATTACTGCCATTTGTGAAACCAGGGAAAGACCCATTTGAGACAGAAAATTATTTTCTCATTGTACTAACGTCATGTCTGTGTAAGATCATGGAAAAAATGGTGAACACATTTAATGTGGTAAATATCTGTCGCCTGCAGAGTGTGGTTTTCAAAGTATACATTCAACAACTGATGTGTTGGTTCGTATGGAATCTTCAGTATGTGAAGCTTTTGCTAACAAACAGCAACACATCACTGTTTTCTTTGATCTTGGGAAGTCGTTTGATACAAAGTAAAAAGATTATAGTCTTGATAGTTGAACTTGAGGATAATATGAATATCCTTGTAATACAGTCTTGGTAGACCATTATTGAAAGTTGCCCAAGTTACATGAAAATTACAAGCAGTGCAAGACCCTTATACAGGCAGTCCCCAGTTTTCAGCAGGCTCAGTTATTGGTGATCCGGTTTTACGGGGCTTGTCTAGTGACAAAAATTGGCAATTTTTGTTGCAGAAAATCGCCGATTTCCTTTTATTGGCAATTTTTTTGGCACCGAAAATTGCTGATTCCACTTATCAGCACTGATACACACCTAACAGAGGTGCCGATAAGCCCTGAAAATTGCTGATTTTTGGTTATCAGCGATTTTCGGTTATCATCACACTGTCAGAACGGAACCCCCGCCGATAACCAGGGACTGACTGTAACTTGATCAAGGCATAGCAAAAGAGCGATAAGTTCAGTGGTCTGGCAAGATTGGCCATGGGCTAGTAGAGTAATACTTTTATTGGGTTCATTGAATACATTAAAGCAGTCATTTAGCAGCATAAATTTCAAAATACAAGTATGTTATTTTGATTTTACTGATATTTTTCTTGTTCATTAACCCTTGAAAATTATTAAAATATCAAAATACAATTATAGTGTTATTTTGTTTGTACTGATATTTTTTTGTTCATTAACCCCTGGAAATTATCATTAGAAAATAATTTACAAACCTCACTAAGTAACATGTAATTCTTGTAGGGCTCTCCTGAGGGATTTTGTTTAGAAGGGTAAAAATTTTGATAAAGGTTAATTTTTTAAGGTGGACAGTTATGAGGGAATAAACCAGAGTGAAATATGAAAAGTACAATGCAGCAATCAATGCTTCTGGCACAGGGATATGAAAAGGGCATTGAACACTGTCTGCTATTAGCTATACAAGGCAACACATTAGAAGTACCCCTTCCCCAAGGGATTTGACACTTGAAATGCATAGGACCTTGGGAATGGAATAAAATTCCAAAATGCCACTTGATGTAACTGCAGAACAGACTGCAAAAGGGCTTAAATTTTAAATAAATTTGCTATAGGACTACAAATCAGAGCCTTTTATATAGCAGTATCTTTCATCCTGAGCTGGATAAGTTGTTAAACTTGGTGGCAAGGTGTTAGGAGGGTGTGGGGAAAAATTCTACTCACCTGCTGTCATAGAGCACCTTGTCTCTGGCATCCTTCAAGTTAGGATGTCTTGCTGTGCTCGTAACTTTTTTAAAGATAAGGAATTGCTCAAGATGATTGGACAACGGAGTTGTGAAAGATATGAGTGAGTTTGTGGATGCTTCACATCTGTAATTGTAGACCCCCCTAGTGACACTGTTATTTTTATAGGGGTGGGACCTGCCGTCATGATGAGTGTGCAAGTCTCCTTAGTGGAAAAGGTTTGGGAAGAAGGATCTGAGGACCTGGGAGTCCTATGTCAGAAGCCCAGTCAGCAGAGTTGTAAGTGCAGTAATCAGGGAAAGAGCTGCCAGGGCCAAGTAATAAGGACAGAGTAGTCCTTAAATCCTTGAGTGGAGGAAAGGCTCTTCAAGATTTAGGGGTTTTATGCCACGCAACTAAACAGGAAGCTCTTGGTATTTTGTTCTCTAATGCCAAATCCATGAGCAGTTCTGGAAGATGCTTTCCAACACCCCTGAGACAATCTGGCCATTTATGCTTTTTGCACATTCAGGCTGTTCCACCAAGTGAATGACCCTGTCAGCCCTCCATAACCCCGAGCAGTTATGTACTTGGAGGTTATCTAGCAGCTCCAGTGAGAGAGAGGTTTTTCCTGAGGGGACTGCTTGGGACATGTCAGGGCACCCTCAAAGATCCTTGTCCTTAATGTATGAGGGAAGGTGAGCTATCTTCTAAAATTGGGGTCCTAGAATGGGTTTTTCTCCCGTCAGAGCTTGTATTCAGTGGATTGCTTGCTTCCTTGTCTACCATTGTTAAGACAAGCTCCCAGTCTTCATGGTGAAAAGCCACTGCTTTGACTTGAGCAAGTTCCTCAGACTGAGGGGCATGGATCAGTGCTTTGGTGAAGTTGTCCATGCTTATGAGGAGTTTCAAACAGTCTTTTCATTCATGGGAGCTTCACCCTCTGGAGTGGGATGCGACTTTGCCCTCCACAGCCTAACTTGGGGATCATACAAGCTCAAGGGTGGAGCCCTTGGACCGAGATCAAGCGCTCAAGACTCTCTCCTAACCTTAACCTTGACAAACTGTTTTAGCAAGTTGAATGGCCTTCTTAGATTTTTCTGCTCTCATAGGGTTGGGAAACTTTGTCATTTATGTTTGTTCCTGAGTTTTTGGCAAAAACCCAGGATACATCCGTCCCTGACAGGAGATGCAAGTTTCTTGGTCCCCTCTCCAGGACTTTGTTGTTGGTGATCTGGACAAGATGCTTTTAAACCTGGTGTAAACCTCTTCATTAGTACTGGCAAGCTAGAAGGTGTCCAGGAACACCCTTTCCGTTCGGCTTCATGCAATAATCAAACAAGCTAATGAATTCTGGTGAAGTAGTGTCATACAGTTCAAGTGAGAGCTCATGAAATTAGGGATGTGAGACTGTCCCTTGCACTTCAGAGCAGCATTTAAAGAGCATAGATAATGAGGGCAAGTTTCTGAAGATTCGGACCACCTGCACTTTATTTAACCTTGAGTGAATTACCTGTAGGTCCTTGACACCTTCTCCTTAGGACTGCTGGTGGGGGCTCAGCAGGTTATGTAGTCACCCAAGCTCCTCTCAAATAGAAAAGAATCTCAGTAAAGGTATTTGGAGGGCTTAAGACTGGGAATGAATGGTAAAGTGACTGACTTTTCTTCCTTCTTCCTTTCTTTTCTTCCTTCTTCCTTTCTTTCCTCCTCCTGAAACTGGATCAGGTGCAGATGCAGATATTCTACACAGTTAAGCAACCAGTCCTAAGACCTTTAGCTTATAAGATGTAACTCTTCATTTCATTTTAACAAGAGAGACAGAGGGTAGATCTATCATCTGAACCTAACCCTGTTAAAAAGGCAGAATAGTAGAACTATCATCTGAGCGTATCAATTTTATTGGCCTGATTGTAGCTGCCTTCTGACTGTTCACCTCTTGTAGGGGTCACTTGGTTATCCAAGATTTCCTCTATAAGAGAGATCTCAATACACCTCATTTGGACTCAGGGCCGTATCATTCCGTCATCCCCATACCAGATCAAATAGGAGGTTACAGGAGTGTGTGTTCCCCTGCTCACTGTTATGGCTGTGAATGTGACTTTTCTGTTTGGAGATTCACCCTGCCAGTCAGTCGAGAAATGACCTTCAACCTAAGGAGTGAGTCTTGTATATAAGGTGATGAATTGTACAGTATTCCCATTGGAAAAAACTACTTTTAAAAAGTGGTTTATATTTTCCATAGGTATGCAAACCAGAGCCTTTTATTAAAATCCCACCTTAACCATTCGTCTTCCCTGATGCCAAAGAAAAGTGCTCTGTGATAGCATGTGAGTCGGGATTTCCCCCCAACTCTCATTCCTACCACCATTTAACTACTTTGTTGCTAAGTTTCAGCAATTGATTCCAGCATGATAAAGGATACTTGTGTATAAAAGACCGTGTTTTGTGTACCTAGGAAAATGCAAGTTACTTTCAGAAGGTATTATGTGGCTTCCTACCCATAAATAATCCATAGTTTAGATTTTGCTGTATTGTAACTTTGATTGGAAAATGGTGTAAATTTTCGTGTTGAGTTAAAGTTTTAAGTGATATTGTACCTGGATATGTATCTTTCTCCACTAGTGATATAATTTGATAGTGAAGTGGTATGTACAGTGAGTGCTGATGAGGTGTTAGGAGTAGCACATGTCAATGGGTCTGGGAGGTCTTGCCACTTACCCTGTTCTGTAACATCCCATCATCCCTTTGGCCAAGCAATTCAGCCTTGGCCTTTTAGCCACCAATCTTGCTACTGCCTTCTTGTCAGTCTCCGTGATCTTGCACTGCCATCACCACTAGTATGCTCCATAACAAAGCAACTGAAATGGTCACTGCATCTCCCACCCCAGTTGGTAGATGCAGCATTTATGGAAAGTTCAGCAAAATAGTGTTTCAGCAGTCCAAGCCTACACCTGGCTTACTTGTACCAGACACCATTGCCTAAGGCACTGCCATCTCCAGGTATCATTGGCAACCTCCACAATTGTTCCTATTCACAGAGGGGTATGGGGAGTTGCTATGGATGGAGCCTCTTCAAAAAAGAAGAATCACTGCGGGAAGTGATATGGGGAGAAGGCATTTAGATTGAAAGAAAACAGGACTATGTCAAGTCCCTTTTGCAGACTAAGGACTAGGAATTGGAAAATCACCATGTGATAATGACTACTTGCAGGTTCTCCACTGATTCCCCTGCCTCCCCTGGCTCAGGTAAAGCTCACTTTTCTACCTGGAGAGGCCCCTCGAGTTGAACGCCTTGATGAGGTGAGGGGCTAAGGGACCCTGGCCTTTGGGCCCGTGTCTTGAAGAATCATCCTACGTAGTTTTTGGTTTAAATGGTGTTGACATTTCCACATTCACAAAATTTTACTGCTTAGGTGAAGCTAATTGTGGGAGTTGTGGCGGTTGAGTCGCCACCCGATATGGTTTGGACCTAAGAGATGGTGATGGGATTTTTCCCATGGCTATCTTGAGGGTGGAACCATCTCCGGGGATCAGCCCATCGGAATCCAGGGGCGGCTGGTTTTTGGGGTGGGACTCCTGGCTTTTGTCCAGAAGCCCACCAGTATGGTTGGAGTGGGGAGTCAGTCCCCATTAGTTGGGGGCAGAACTCCCAGCAGGCGGATTGGCTTATACCTGGGCCACTGCAAGCGTATCGGTGCTACCCTATCCTAAGGGTATGGGGTGGACTGTTGGGAGTCAATTCTCACTTGTGCCATTGGTGGAGAATGCGAATACCTGACTGATCCACGATACTTTCTTGATATAACCAAGCAGTTGTGGGTGGGTGGATGAACCAGTTTGTGTGTGGTGGTCTGATGTGTGCATGCTTGGCATCTTGGGGTCTCTTCGCAGGCTTTGGGAGTGTTTTGAGGTTGGGAAGCTGGGCAGTAGAGCTGCCCAGTTTGCCCTTTTTGATATGCTGTCAGGGTCTGTGCGGGGGCTCTTGGGTGTCGGGTTTGCGCTTTTTGGATTATTGCATGTGGACTGGCTTAAATTTATGGATTTGGCTGTTAGTTCTCCCTCCCCTGGATCCAACGACTCAACGGCACTGGCAACGACTTCTGGCATGAACATGGATACGAGCTTGGCTGTTGGACATAACCAAACACTTGAGACACTAGGGTGTTAGTAAATCTGATGGATTTGATTAAAATAATAGGGTCCTTTATTGCACTAATGTAGGCTTGTCATTAGATTATGAGTGTTTATACAGTGTAGTAAAACATTTTGGCAAAGTGGAAAGAATTAAATTAATTCCAGAAAAAGATAAGCAGTCATTTTCTGCTTTTGTTAAATTTTCCTCTCCATTGGAAGCTAGTGAGGCACAATGAAGACTCCATGGCCACATTCTAAATGACTCAGTTCTCAGCACGAAAGTGTTTTCAGTGAAAAACTTAAATGAGCCATTTGATTTTATTCCAAAGACTGAAGAACATGGACCAGTCCCATGTACCAGAACTCTTCCTCCCCCGTTATGACATGTTGCTATCTACAAGGAGGGAGGGAAAAATTAAATAAAAGCTGCTGAATGCATTGAGAGCAAGGTTGGTTCCATTCCCATTGGAAATTTAAAATGCTATGGAAAGAACCTTCTAATAAAAGCTGGTAATGAGACTCAAGCAGTTCTGCTATCAAATTTTAAACCTCCTGAAAGTGGAAATATTAAATGTATTTCATCTCACAGATTCTTTAACACACTGAAAGGAGTAGTTTACTCAAAAGACTTGCATGTTTTTAAAGAGGAGGAGATTCTCCATCAATCCCCTCCTTGTGTATCTCATGTAAAAAAAATTGGGTGGGGATGCAGCTAGCCTTTTAACCTTCTCCTCCAGTTACATACCTGATACCATCATTGTTGGCCATGAGAGGATGCAGGTTAAAAATATAAAAGAAATCCTAAACAGTGTCGCAAATGCTTTGAATATGGCCACATTCAAAACTCTTGCGATAACAATAAAAGGTGTCCTGTGTGCTCTGCAGAGCACAATAATTTTGATGGTTGCAAAGCAGCCCGATACTGTTTTCTATGTAAGGGTGATCACACTCCAAATTCCAGGGCTTGTCCCAGATATAAATTTGAACAAGAAGTGTTGGCAGTGGCTGATAACGCACATACAGTATCTGCATTAGCGAAGCAAAGCGCACAGTAATGGGGGCAAACAAAAGTGCCAACTCTACCTATGCTTCTGTAATAAAACTTTTGAAGACTTCCAGCAATGTAAGGCCACCAATAACTGCATCTGATAGTAGATATCACAAACCTGCTATTTCTCTAACTAAATAATAATGAAAATCTCCAAACTGGTCAGAAACTTTTGTCGGCAAGTGCTTTGGAGTCCATTACCAAAAATTGTACTTCCAAAAGCACAGGAAATTTATATTCCAAAGTTGATATAAATGCCACCTCTACGACAGCTGCCAATTCATCTCCAGAACTAAGTGTGCCAGAATCAACTAATAATTCAGGAAGATGTTCTGAAAATACTTCAAACAAAAATAAGCTAAAGGAATAGTCCCAGTTAGATAGAGCTAGTTCAGAGCCATCAATCGTCACAGCCACAAACAAAAATAATAATAAAGCTACAGTTACAACTACCAAGAAGCGCACAAGAAATACTTCCCCAAATAATGATAGCTTTACAATAAAAACTTCAAATGGGTTCAGTGTTTTGGAAGAGATCTCTCCTCCTAGAAAGGTGGTTCCAAAAGTAGATTCAGAACAAAAACATCTGAGTTCAATTCAGATAGTGGTGAACAGAATCACATTGGTAATTCTGAACATCAGGTTCATAATAAAAAATATAAAGATCAACCAAAGACCCTGAACTCCAGTTCAGATGAAAAGGGATTAAGAAAACAATCTCTTATAAATTAGAATTTCCCACTCCACCCTAGGAACAGTACTTCCCCTCCAAGGAGTGGGAAGTAGCACATTTTACCACCTCAGCATTCATGCTCGATATCCTTCAGTGGAACTGTAAAGGTCTCAGAGCCTGTACAGAAGACCTTAAAGTTTTAATGCATGAATTCAATCCAGGGATTATATGCCTGCAGGAAACAATATTAGGCAACTCTCCTTATAATCCTGGACTAAATTATTCAATATTTAAATCATATCCCCCAACTGGTGATCATGCCCGTGGAGGTGCTGCAATTATTATTAATAAATCTCTACAGCACTCCACAATACAATTAAATACAACTCTACAAGCTGTCACTATTTCAGTCATTTTGGAAAAGAGGATAACAATCTGCTCCTTATATCTTCCACCAGACCTTGCTTTTAACATTGGAGATATTCAGTCGTTAATTGACCAACTTCCAGCTCCTTTACTTCTCCTAGGTGATTTTAATGCCCACAATCCCCTTTGGGAAGTCAGTTTTTAGATAGTAAAGGGAAATTAATGGAAGATCTTATTGACAGGAATGATGTTACCCTATATAATAATGGGTCAGTGACTTTCCACAACATTCACGATAATCATTTCTCTGCACTGAACCTTATTATTTCTTCAACTAGTATCCACCTTGATTTTAATTGGTCTGTTAATGAAGATTTAAATGGAAGTGATCACTACCCGATCCATTTGAAATATGCTGTGAATGCTCCATCTGAAGTTTTACCTAAGTGGAAGGTAGGGGACGCAGACTGGGATAAATTCAATAAGGGTGTCAATCTAGATAGGGAGTTTGAGTCCTTTCATTCTCATCTAGATGCCTATGATTACTTTATTGAATCTACTTTGAAGAGTGCTGAAGGCTCGATTCCAAAAACAAAAGGCAAACCTCGTAGACCTGCAGTTCCCTGGTGGAATAAGACGTGGTATTCTGAGAAAAGTGACTAGGAAGTGCTACAGATGTTACAAAACTAGTGGCTCCCCTCAGTCTTAAGTTAATCTACAAACGTGCTTTAGCCAAGCAGCGGTGCTTTTATAAGAAAGCCAAAAGAGAATGTTGGCTTTACTCTATTAATGGAGTAAACTCCAAGACCCCACTAAGATGGTGTGGTGCAAAATAAGGAAACTGAGTGGAAAATTTGTTGTGTCACCATTACCCTCATTAAAAATAAATGACTCTCTAATCACAGAGCCCACTGAAGTTGCCAATGAGCTAGGAAAACACTTTTCTAAAGTTTCCAGCCCTAACAATTATTCTCCAGAATTTCAAAGAATTGGGAATATTGAAATGTCTCTGAAATTTGATTCGGGAAAATCTGAACCATACAACTACAAATTTTCCCTAAGAGTACTTCGTGAGGCACTCTCCTCAAGTGAATCCACAGCTCCAGGTGAGGATACAATTGTATATGAAATGCTTAAACACCTCCCAGATGATGCCAAAAAACATTTACTCAAGATTATAAACAAAATATGGGAAACTGGAATTTTACCCAAGGACTGGAAAATATCCGTAATTGTTCCTGTTAAAAAGCCAAATAAAGATGCTTCCCAAGCCACCAGCTGTAGACTAATAGCTCTTACTAGCTGTGTATGTAAGCTGATGGAGAAAATGATGAAGACTAGACTAGTTTGGCACCTGGAAACTAAAGGATTACTATCACCATTTCAATTTGGTTTCAGGAAAAACCATTCCACCCTTGATCCCCTGCTGAGGCTGACCAACCAAATCCAGCAAGGGTTCACCAAACAGTGTCAGACCATCAGCATATTTTTTTTACTTAGAGAAAGCATATGACACTACCTGGAGAATTGGCATCATGAAACAATTGCACAAGATGGGCATATGTGGAAGAATGATCAGGTTTATATATTCAACAGACAGACTTTTTAAGGTAAGAGTGGGTAACTCGCTCTCCCAACCTTTTATGCAGGAGGAAGGAGTTCCCCAAGGAAGCGTTTTAAGTGTAACACTTTTCAGTGGCAATAAATAGTGTGGATGAAAAAATTTGCCCCCTGTTAAATGCTTGCTTTTTGTCGATGACCTTGCCGTATACTGCTATTACTAAGTGGGCTGATGAGAATGGTTTCAAATTCTCCTCTTCCAAAACAGTTGCAGTAAGATTCACCAGATGCCGGCATGTGGAAGAGGTTCCCACACTTAGTTTAAAAGGGTCCATCCTTCCTTATGAAATTGAAGTAAAATTTCTGGGGATGACTATTGACCATAAATGAACATGGGCTAGCTACATAAATGCCCTAAAGATTAATGTAAACAATCTATGAATATTTTAAAGGTTGTTTCTGGATTTAGTTGGGGGGCTGATAAGAAATCCCTTTTGAGGCTATATGACTCTCTGTGTCGATCTAAGCTAGACTGTGGCTGTCAAATTTATTCCTGAGCAAGTAAAACCAAGCTAAAGGAACTGGATGTTGTACACAACATGGGGTTGAGAATATACTCAGGGGCTTTTAGAACTTCTCCTGCTGAAAGCATATGTGTCAACACAGATCTTTATCCCCTTGATCCAAAAAGGCAAGAGCTAGGGTTGTGATACGTGACTAGAATGAAAAGTGCTCCCAAAAATCCCTCCTTTCAAGTACTGAAGGAAACAGACTCTCGAAGTTTTTCCGGTACAAGAGCTTCTAAACCATTCCAGAGTCGGCTGAATGAGGATGTTAGGAATAATGATCTTAAATCCCAGGAAGTCCTGGAGGTAGAATATCCTGTAAATCCTTCATGGCTTATTCCAAAAGCATTAGTATGTAAGAAACTGTTTAACAAAAAGGACTGCACTGAAGAAGAGATTAGGGGAAAATTCTTAAGAGCATGACATTACCCATGCTAATTTTACAAAGATCTATACAGGTGGATCAGAGTCAGGTAGTGGTGTTGGTTGTGCTGTTATCCTTGGTGATACAGCGTACACAGCTAAATTACCTGGCTCTGCATCAATATTTACT
This sequence comes from Macrobrachium rosenbergii, assembly GCF_040412425.1. Lineage (NCBI taxonomy): Eukaryota > Metazoa > Arthropoda > Malacostraca > Decapoda > Palaemonidae > Macrobrachium > Macrobrachium rosenbergii. Next base: position 34,347,766 of record NC_089747.1, read on the forward strand.
GCCAAATTAACAGCCGTAGTCTGTGCCCTAGATTTAGTTTTTCAAAGTAGTGACTCTAATTCTGTCATATACTCAGTAAACACCGTAGAAGCTGTTAAAAAATTTAATAGCTTTTGTCCATTAATTCAAAAAGTTCAGGAGTGGCTTTTTCGTATCTCTTGTTGGCGTAAATCAGTCTTTTTCTGTTGGGTCCCTTCTCACATGGGGATTCGCGGAAACGAGATGGCAGACAGGGAAGCAAAAGCTGCTAGTATTTTATCAGAAACCTCTTTCAGGAAAGTGCTTCATACAGACCTAACAGGTCCTATTAGATCTTATGTTTTAAGTAAATGGCAAGAAAGGTGGACTTCTCCTCTTCTTGCCAATAATAAGAAATATAGAAATATTAGGGATAATATACTACCATGGTCTTCGTCATTCCAGTTTGACAGATGAACAGAGGTTATTTTAACCAGATTAAGGATTGGGCACACTCATTTACCCCATCAGTTTATTTTAGAAGGAAGCAGCCCTCCAGAGTGTGCTAACTGTGACGAGACACTAACAGTGGAGCACATTCTGGTGGTCTACCCCAGATATTTTAACCAGAGAAAGATATTTCCAGGGTAAATCCCTCTCTGATATTTTGGGAGATGAAGCAGATATTTCTGCTATCATCTCTTTTTTAAAGTGTGTTAAAATTTTTAACGATATTTAATTTATTTCTTAATATATTTATTACATCACGTAGAATTTTAATGACATTAAATTTTTTATTATTTAAATATCACATCATTCATTAAACTTCATAACTTTATTTATTGGTCACATCACTTCATTTTATTTATTAATCATCATTTCCTTCATGAATTCATAACCTAACATTATTTATTTTCTCTTCATTATGGCACTGAATAACCCTCTTGGCCCCAGTGCCTGGGCTTTTGCCCTAAATATCATACATCCATCCATCCATCCATCTACCTGGAGAGGTCGGGTATGAGAATTGGGAAGAAACTGACCAAGAAGACTACAAGGGCAGCCATGTCTTTACAGGCTGACCTTTCAGTGCAAGCCTTTTTAGCAGAAGAGCTCAACAATAGTCACTCCACAATGGCAGAGTAGTACTTGCTAGGCAAGATGTCTTTGTATCATACTCATATAGTGGATTTGGCCAGGAGGGTAAATTATAACCCCTTTGGCTCTAGCATAGGAGATAGAAACTTCTAAAGTCCTGGGCCAGAGGAGTAGCAGAAAATAAGTCTTGTCCACAACCCTTATCCATCTCTACCTATAGGGGGTTGTCTGCAGAAGTGGGAGACTTAGTTCATAAAGGCAGCATCCTGAGGTGTAGGAGGTTCTAAGGTAAGACTATAGCCTCCCTTTCTTGGAGACAACCCTGTCCCTCTCTGTTACATGTAGAGTTTGAATCCCAGTGTTTTAGATTCAAACAATGGAATCAGGGTAGTTCTGCCAGGGACTTCTAGCTTTTATAGTCAGATGTTCTGTAGAATGGAGTTGCAATTTGATGGCATCCTTTTTATTTCCACGTTCTTATCGATTCAGTCTTCAGAAAATATCTAAACTTCAGTTGGTCTGGAAAGATGTACCAGTTTGTAGGCGTATGTTTTGGGTAGGTTAAAGCACCTCAGCTCTTTGTAGGTTCTTGCCCCCTGTAGCAGCAGCATTGTATAGGTTGGGTATTCACATTCACTGCTACGTAGACAACTGGTTTGTCCTAGCCTCTTTCCAAACCCTGTCAAGAGAGTTTGGTAACCTTGCTGACCCTTTACCATCACCTGGTAAATAAATTTGGCTTATTCTTCCTATCATTGTTTTGGATGGAATTAAGATGTACAGTCAACCCCCACCTATTTATGGTTCCAGATTCGTGGCTTCACCTGTTTGCCGATTTTTCTGTAGAGCAATATTCTGTATTTTCATATTTTCAGGACTAATACTGTACGTACGTATACATATATATATGATAAACTAATGATTTACATTATTAATTTTCAAATAATAAGAAAAAAGATTACAATAAATGATACAGGCAGTCTGCGGGTTATGACGGGCTTGGCTTATGACGTTCCAAGCTTATGACGCTCTTCAAATATATTCATCAAAAATTATCTCCCAGTTTACAACACCTCTTCTGGGGTTACAGCGCCAATCCAACAAGAAATATGGCACCAAAATGGCGAGTGGTCAAAATTTAGAGCAATTTTTTTTTATGACCCAATGAAAATGCAGGTTGTCATTTTCAAGGCACCCAACGGATTAAAAATAAGGTTTTACTACGATTTTCAACAATTTTTTGGCTTACTACGATTTTCGGCTTACAACACGGCATAAGAACAGAACCCTTGTAGTAACTGGGGACTGCCTGTAATAAGATTAAATAAGATCAGATAATACAGTAATAATAATCATTCTGTACAGTACCTGTAATAATATATACAGGTAATAATAAGTACAGCACCAGCATGTACTGTTTTCCAATATAAATAATAAGGTTAATAGGATTATTAATATAATAATGATACTGTACAGTACCTGTAATAATAGCAATAAGATTAAATATAGTAATAATAAGATTAAATAATAATAATAATAATATTAATAATACATAAATCATACGGGTACTCACCAGTGTTGAATGTTGATTAAAGAGATGATGATGAATTAGCTGTGCAGTCTGATGATGACGATTAAGATATGAATGCACAGCAAAGCAGAGGAACTACATCTTTGGGGTGCCTCTTCCTCTTTTTCCAGGGTTTGGGGAGGCACTTCAGGCTCTTGGTTAGGCTAGGGTTTGGGGAGGCACTTCAGGCTCGTGGTTAGGCACTTGGGGAGGCCTTGGAGGGTCCTTCTGCATCTGTTTGATCAGCATGGTGATAGGCAGCTGCTGCTTCATGTTGACAAGGGTGTTATTATAGGGAGCCATTGCCATGTCAAGGGCATTTGAACACTACGGAGCATTCCATATAAGGATCCCATGCCAAAGCCACCTCCTTCAGTTCCTTAGTCATCCTCATAATTCACGACAGACATTCCCTCATCCTCCTGTTCATCCCCTGAAACTGGCATGTCTTCTTCCATGCTGGCAGACTTTGTCAGCTCTTCCAAATCCTGGTCCACCAGGGGGTCAGAGTGGGCATCGTGAGGGTTCCTACTTCATCCTTGGTGATGTCATCAGAGCCTACTCCACCAAGAATCCTTGCCAGTTGGACTGCCTCATCAATGGCCAAATGTGATGTGAGTTTCTTCAGGAGAGAAGCCCTTATAATCATGCACAGACTCGGCCACAACTTCCAGCAGGCGTTCAGGATCTCCTCCTGCATGCCCTTCAACGATTGATCGGTGACAGTCAGATATGTGGGAATCATGAATTTGCGCCAACACTCCTGCATTCACAAGGTGCTTGAGGGAGTTCCAAGTGTAGAGTGCCTTAAAGGCACGGATCACGCCCTGGTCCATAGGCTGGAGGAGAGAGGTGGTGTTGGCAGGAAGGAACTCAAGCTGGACTCCGTCGTAATAAAGATCGAGAGAGTGGCTACCTGCATCATCCATAACCAACAACACCTTGAACTCCATGCACAAGTCACTGAAGTATTGCCTAACTAGAGGGATGAAGCTCTGAATGAACCAGTGATAAATAAGGACTTTGGTGATCTATGCCTTGGGGTTGTGCATGCAAAACTCAGGCAGCAACATGTTATTCTTATTCTTGAGGGCCCTGGGGTTTGCAACCTTGTAAATGAGGACCGGTTTCAACATGAAGCCAGCTGCATTCCCACACATTATGAGGGTAACCCTGTCCTTCTGGGCCTTGAACCTGGAGGCTTTGGCTTCATCCTTCATGAGGTACATTCGGGAAGGCATCATCTTCCAGAACACAACAATCTTGTCCTTATTGAACACCTATTCTGGATGGTAGCCCTTGTCCCTGATGATTTTCTTGAAGGTCTCAGGATATTTCACGGCTGCTTCCATGTCTGCCAATGCTGCTTCCCCATGCAGAGAAACACTCTTGAGTTCGAACTGCCTTTGAAAGCGGTGGAACCACCCCTTGCTGGCCTGAAAACCTTGAGGAGCTTACGATGGTCCTGCTTGTGGCTCTTCACTTTTCTTCTTCCGCAGGTTCATTGAAGCCTTAGAAGTCTGTCTCCCATGTGTCATCTCCTTTCTGTACGTCACCGCCTTCCGTAGCAGTCGAAAACTGCTGGCAGAGCTGTCTTGCGTGTTCACAAATGATGTTGGTGTTGAGGGGGGTGTTCTTCTTGCGGCAGTCTTTTATCCAATACGCCAGTGCGGATTCCATCTTAACGATTGTCTGATCACGCACTGTAGAAACTGTTTTTGCACACCGAAGAAGCTAGCACTGGCGGCCTTTATTATCTCTGTCAGTTCCTCATTGGATGGGTGGGTATCGTTCTCAGCTAGCACTGTGCTGGTCCCTCATTCGATTCTCCAACCGGCCAATGAAGAATTAGAGGAATTTATTTCTGGTGATAGAAATTTATTTCTTATAATGTGGTTCGGATTCCACAATAAGCTGTAGGTCCCGTTGCTAGGTAACCAATTGGTTCTTAGCCACGTAAAATAAATCTAATCCTTCGGGCCAGCCCTAGGAGAGCTGTTAATCAGCTCAGTGGTCTGGTTAAACTAAGGTATGCTTAACTTATTACCTCTGTCTCTCTCCTCTTGATGTTCCACACAGTACTCTCATTCAAGCCAAAATGGCAGGCTACAGCTGCGTAACTCTTTCCCTCGTTTAACATACCCAGAAGTTTTACCTTCTCCTTGAGTGTCATGGCCTCCTGGCTCTTAGGCTGTTTGCCAGAAGCCTTAGGAGGAGCAGGGTGTGTAGAGGCATCTTACGGCATGATAAAAAATGACACACTAAGATTAAAAATAACACACAAAGATACTCAAAGTACACAGATACACAGTGACATGGTTGAACAGCACAGGTCTAAGCGGTGAACTAGCAGAGATGCGGGCTTCCACGGCCCATCTCCATAAGGCAAAGCCTGGGGGGGGCCACAGCCAATCAGCACCAAGGAAAATGAAGGACGCTCTTGGATTGGCTGCTTTGCAAACGACAGCCAATAGTGTGTCAAGTAGCATTGCGCCTGGGTATATCAGTATCCCAAGATACATTTTCCTTCCTTAGAGCTTTGCGGATCTTTTGGTTTGTGTAGAACATTTTTTAAGAAATAAAATATTTTATCAATATGTTACTGTGTTTACATTAATATATTACAGTACTGTAATATTTGAAAAATAGTAAATTTTTTTTTTTCATCATGAAAAATGTATTTAGTCACAAAAATATAACATGAAAATAGAACAACTGACAGGTTCCACAGACGTAAACATAGTTGTCATTCTACAAACTACCTATGTATTATAGATATGCAGTACTTCATCTTGAAAAACTAATATTTCAAAATCATCGTACAACACAGCAAAATATCAATAAAATGTACAGTATGCGCAGAATATCAGTGTTGTTATGCTCACTACCCTGTATGTACTGTATACAATATGCAAATGACCCAGCATCTCTGCCCAGCTTCCTAGTTCACGGCATATGCTTCCAGTGTTCGTGTGTTGTGTACTCTCTCTCTCATGAATTATCAATGTTTCCCCTTAATACAGTTTTGGGGAACTTGATAAGTTTTCACACGTAGCTGTAAACCATATATATTTGTAAGGATAATGTTGTAAGATGACTTGAAATATTAAAGTGTTTTAGGATAAGTTCAAGGTATATTTGGTGTAGGATGATAGTTTAAGGTATACATTTGGTGTTGAACTATTAAAATAGGCAGTTATAAGCATTTTTAGACGGGTGTCTTTGGTGTTCGAACCATTAAAATAGGCAGTTAAGAGTATTTTTAAAGGTACATGTCAAGTCTTTGCAGATTTTAGCTATTCGCTGGTGGTTGTGGTCTGTATCTCCCAATTAATCCCATGGTTCGACTGTAGCCCTAATGTTTTTTTTTTTTTTTTTTTTTTTTTTTTTTATCCTTCAATTTGAGAGTGTGGATAAAGCTTCCATTAAGAACTTTATTTTGGAGACACTTTCTTCTATCTCTTACTATAGCAAGGCATATATAAGTGAGCTACAAGCCTTTTCTTATAATGTGGACTTTGTTCAAGGGGTTGCCTGTCTCTCTCTCTCTCTCTCCTCTCTCTCTCCTTCCATTGTCTAAGGCTATAAAGTCAAAGCAAATGCTGTCTGTGTCCTGTCAGAGCTCTAAAGATTTACTGGGACAGGCTTAACCTTTAAGAGGAGGAGTTTAGAATTTATTCTGGGGTGTTAGGAGGCCAAACAATGGTTCTTTTTCTTATGTTTAATTAAAAGTTATCCTGCAAAAATGTTTTTGAATGCATCATGATGTTCTTATATCAAAATTTTTAGTTTTTCATCTTTCCCACCCCTTGGTGGGAGTACTCTTCTTCAGTGTGGTCTTCAGGTGCTGACTCTCATCGTAGACTATTGTTACGTTATTAGTTCTAAGTGTATTTTGCCAACCCCTAATATTGACTTGTGGCATAGATGTAAAGGGAGTTCATTATGTTTGTTGCATAGAATATACAATAACAAACAATTTCCGGTTTTGCTGTCATCACTAGGCAGGCTGCTGCTTCAAACTGTGATTTTCTAGTATTAGGTTTGTCAAGGCTACAATGAAAATGTTTAAGCAAGGATCAAATTCATTCCAGTTTTTTGCTGTAGTCGTCCATATTTAGGTGTATTGGTTTTATGTTGCACTCTCATGTTCTGTTTATCACCTTTTCCTATAGCATGTCTCTCTACAGTCTGATTTCCCTTTGGATCCTTCTTGGATTTATAGTCTTTTGACTCTGCCCATAAGGATTTTCAAGTGAAGATTTAAACTTTTTGCTGAGCCTGTTATCGCAACTGGTGATAAGATCAGTGTCCTGCTAATCTTATAATTTACATTTGTACTTTAGTTCTTTGTTATTTTCATTACTGTTACAGTATTCCATTTTATTATGTTCTTATAATGTTTTATTATAGCAGTGATAAAATATGTAATATGATGTTTAGTAATTCAATTATGTACTGAATTATGTAGGTTTCATTAGTGATACATTTCAGTGTGATACCTCTCGTTGCATGGAGTAAAGTATAACACCAGTTTTGAAAATCTTTGTACTAAACTTTGAATGCTTGCTCAAGTAAAAAAAATTCATATAGAAAAGCCTGACAAAAAAATCAAAGACTTGTCATTCTTTAGAAAATGTGAAATTATTATCTCCAATAAAAGTTTCAGAACACCAATTTTTTATGAACTGAATCTTCAGTGGGTTTCCATTCACAAGGTTTTTGCCCTAAATATCATACATCCATCCATCCAGCCATTCACAAATTTTATCGTTTTCTTTCTTTACTCACACCACCACTGGTGCTTGACAAACCTGCTTCCTCTTCTTTCATTTCCTGTGATTCATAATCATCTCTGATAAAACCTGAAGTCAAAAAATTATCAATGGTAGGTTTGTGTATAACTACAATATAAAAAACATCACATTATTCACTACTGTCACTATCAGAACTCTCTGATAGTGCAGGTCTACTCTTTATTATTATTATTTCCAAATAAAAGCCCCTGTACTGCTTCACTATCGAGAGAAACCTCCTCCCTTTATGGCATTTTGATAGTTGAAGGTCTACCCCTTGTCCTGAGATTGTCTTGTTAGTTGGAAATCAAATGTTGCCATTTGTCATTAGAATATAGACAAAAGCTCCTTACAAGCTGCTGAACTAGAACCAAAGAGTGATGACTCAGGAGATCAGTCCCCTTGTCATGCATGAGACCTTTTAATGACTGAAGAGATTAGTCCCATGCATCGAAAGGATTAAAGGAAGATAAAGCAAGCAGTGACAGAATTGAATCCTGACTTTTTACTGTTTTTGAAAGTAAAATCTCTTGACATCCATACTGTAAGCACGTCTGGTGATTGCATTAAAAACCCCTTGCTAGAGAAAGTTGGCAGTGCATCTCCATGGAAGTGTATCTCAGTTTTTGCGTAAGAATTGTAAAGCCCTTAGTCTTGTTGTCACGGCAGGAATGATTTCCTCTTGAACCAAATAGAGTGATCATCCTTTATTATTGTCTTTTTTAAGAAATCCCAGCTTTGACTTTGGAGAGCGTGAAAGCACACATTGGTGTGTGGAAGTGTACCTTCCGTTTCTGAAGGTGGTAGTCATTTGTAGTGGACTGTCAGTCGTGGGCTTTTGACTGTGGGACAGGAGTCCCTATACTCTGTGAGCACAGGAGTCACTAGTACTCTGTGAATCTTGCCAACTGTTATAGCTAGCTGACTTATTTTGAATGACATTGGTGCTTTAATAGGGCCATATAAACATCTGCTCATTCGAGCAAACTAAAAGCTTTCTTTTTAAAAGGGATAAAAGTTTCTAAACATTGTTACCTGCGTTGCGATCCTTCCTTGGAAGTACTGCCACCAGCAAGGATCCTCTAACAAGCCTTGCTACATGGACCTTACACCATACCCTGAATTCACATTGTGGTGGAGGTACCTACCAGGAATAGGATCACACCATATGTAAGAATGTTTAGAAGCCTTTTTCCCTTTTAAAAAGAAAGATTTTAGTTTGCTTTGCTGAGTGGATGTTTATCTGGGCTCTACTCACCCACCCATCATCATTATTCAATGTGATAGTCAGCTGCCTTTAACAGTTCGTAAGAGTCATCCCAAATAATAAAAAGTTCATGATAAAATCAAGTATGTTTGGATACTTACCTACTGTTAAAGTGCAAACCCAATAGGCCTCCCCGCATCTTGGTGGGTGGTAAGGAAGAATTCTGACAAAAACATAAACATTCCAGCACCACCTGATGAGAAACAGGTGCTTCTTTAACTTAAAGGACCTATTTTTCAACGTAATGTGTCAAAAAAAGATTCCAATTATTTTATTTAATTAATTGAAAATATAAGTTGTTTAGACACTATACAGTACTTCTTAATTTCAACATCAAAGTATGATTATTTTATGTAAAATAGTGATTTTTAGAAACTCAATTTGAGACCTTTGTATGGTCATTAACGAGTTATCTCGTACAAATTATACTTATTTTGCTCTATCATGAGATATCTTGTATGCTTAGTTTTAGTAATTTTGAAAACAGGCATTTCAAGATAAGTAAATGATTCAGTATCACTGTTGTCATGGTAACTTGCCATAACTGGGCTAAAATAATAAATAAATAAAGTCAAGAGACTAACAAATTACACGACATCAACATAATAAATCAATAATATATAAACAGTCTAAAATGGCAAATAAAACAACCAAACTTGCCTAAAAATAGTCGAAAAGAAGAAACAAAGAGATTCTCAAAGCCACCACTGGAGAGCTAGTAATAGTGCATACTCAGCTTTAAAACAAATAAATTTTACTTGACATATCACAATATGGTCAAGAGACTAACAAAAGACATGACATTGATGCAGTAAATCAATAATATAACATATAAAGTGTCTAAGATGTCAAATAAAACAACCAAACTTATCTAGAAACAGGCAAAAAGAAGCAAAAAGCAAACAAACAGTGCTACTAATGACGTGTAGTCGGTGCGAAAATAACAAAAAAGTCATTCTCGATAACTCACGACTTCCAGCAGTAAGTACCACTACCAAACGTATGATATAGCATGAGATGTCTCGAGGAAGCCTTAAAACAACACTGAATCACGAGACATTTCATATTAGTCCTATATTAGCATTTAACTTTGTTACGAGATATCTCGTGGTAAATCCAAAATTTTTAGAACACTGATCACAAGATATCTCGGGTTAGTCCGGTAAGGGGTTAAAGAAAGTCCATCCTTGTCAGCCAAGCATTGTTTATTTTGAATGCCAGTTGCACCTAACAACACAAATATGGAAGCTAACTTTAACAATAGGTAAGTATCCAGATATAGTAATTAATTATAAAAATGTTCATTTTTCTTGTCTTCTGTCATGTTCGCTGTAGCCAGAATTCCATGTGTGAATCAGGTCTTCACATTTGCCCTTTGTGCATGATTTTCGAAGTCCTCTTACTGGTCTTTGTCCTGCTTCTTCTAGAACAGAAAAACCCTTCACAAATCTACGGAAAAATCCAGCCATGCCTAAGAATGGCCGAATCTGCTTGTTACTCTTGGGGGTAGCAAAATCTACAATTGCCCTAACTTTATCATCATTCACTCTAACACCCTCTTTAGAAATGACATGACCTAAATATACTATCTGCCTCTTGAGAAAATTACACTTAGCTAACTTTATCTTCAAACCAGCTAACATGAGCCTCCTAAAAACCTCCCCAAGAACTTCTAAATGTTCTTCTGAATCAACGGCAACTAAAATATCATCCATGTATAAATAAATGGACTTCCTAACAAGCCATGCAGAACAGTATTCATTAGCGTAGTAAATGTCATCAGACTGCCTGATAAACCAAACAGCATTCGCATGAACTCATAATGCCCTTCGGCAAAGAGAAAGCCGTGTACTCTCGACTCTCCTCGCTAAGCAGTACTTGCAAATATCCTTGCATCAGATCAGTTGAGGAGTAAATATTCTTGCCCCCAATCTCAACAGATAAATCTGGCAAACACACCACGGTAGCCATCAGGAATAGTTTTCTCGTTCAACTTCCTAAAGTCCACACGAACTCGGACTGAACCATCCTTCGTAGGCACTGCCAACCACCGGAAATTAAAAGGCAAGGAACTGGGCCTAACAATGCCTTCTCACTCCCACTTATTAACCTCTTGCTCTACCTGTTCGCTAATCTTAAAAGGAGTCCTATATGAAGGAAGAAAAATAGGCTTAGTTTTGCCCTCCAACTGAACCTTGTGTTCTAACACATTTGTTAATCCTAACTTATCCCCTTTGAGTGCAACTATGTCCACAAACTCAGCCAGAACATCCTCTATGCCGCCAGCATGTTCTTTATAATCAGCATTGGCTAAATGATCCTTAAAAATCTGCCTCCTAGCCTGTAAATCTGCTTCTGAAAAACTACAAAAATCCCCAACAATATTCACTGAATTATCTTTATCGACCCAGTCAACAAAGTCGATTGCGTAAGTGCCCTTCTGGTAATTGTGAAGTGAATCTTTACAGTTTAGCAATTCCACCCAAGTATCCCCTGAACTTGATACCCTATTTATAGAACCCATACAAACTACTCCCTTCAGCTTTTTGCTACACTCATCCACACATCTGTCTGGATTTATGCACTCCTTTCTCTGAAACTTTCACCATCGCAACCATGCCAGGACCAAGCACCACATCTGTCAAAACCCCCTTACAGCACTTCTTATCCCCCGACACACTCAGCATCCACCTGCAGATCCTCATGTACACCCGATCCATCCTCATCCTCCATCACACTTGCATCCGCCCCCTCATAAGGCATAAACACACCAGTTACTCCCACAGTTATACCACATACCCTTGCATGAACCAAGATTCTCCATCTCCGACATGCCAGATGACCCAGTAACAACGTATTCCCCAAAGCACCCCCTTGTATAACCAAAAATGGTTCTGTTAAAGCTCTACCCCCAAGCAATAACTCTACATCTGTGTATCCCAAAACCCATAACCTATTTGCTTGAACATCACATACAGTTTCTTCAGCAGGTTTCATCGGGAAACATCGATTTGAACAACTCATAATTCATCAAATTAATAGAGGCGCGTGTGTCTATAAAAACTCTTACATTTATCCCATGCACAGACCCTTTGACAACTGGCTTCTACCCTAAGGGTTCCCCCAGAAGTCCTATATCCCAAAAAACACCCATCCAGTTTTCCTTATAACTGATCGGTCTTTAGACAGTGTCCGCCAATCACAAGATCCCCTCGAAAAATCCACGTGAGGAACTTTCTTATCTGCGCAACCAAAATTCTGAAATGCAGGCCTACCATTATACTGTCTCCGAGCAGGACTGCCAAGGATGACCATAACTCTTACAACTGCCACAATAATTAACACAGCAAAATCTCTTGATGTGTCCCTGCACATTACAATTAAAGCTATGAACCCGTGGGGTCCGAGAACTTAAGCCAATCATCGATCTTTGGCTATTCCAACTTTCAACAAAACCCTTCAAACCGTAGACTTAATCTCCATGCCATACACAACCATAGGCTGATCTAAGGAATCTCTGATCACAATTCCCTCTCCTCATGTTTGCAACTTTCTTCTTCGTAAATAAATCAGTTAACTTATTCTTGGCTGGTCACAAACTCAAAAAATTCCCAGGTCCCATGAAAGGACACCCCTTACAGAAAAAAACACAAGAACAACTATTTCCCCTGAAAGAATTCCCATAAAACAAGAAACCCACAATGTTAACCCTTTCCTGCCCAATTGACGTCATATTACTTAATAACCCCTATCCCCCTTCTTGTCTGACTGACGTAATTATGCGTAAAATTTACCGACATTTTTAAATGCGTGTGGTAGGGGTAAATTTTTTTATTTTCGGACAGTTGGTGGTTTCCATAGGCTAAAGCATACCTTGGACCGTGTAACTCAGGCATCGATACGCCAGGCAAGCAGTGCCTATACTGCGCATGCGCAATTCCTGGCATAGTAAATTTCCCACAATGAAATCAGCTGATCCTACCCACGTTTTCTCTCGTATCTTACATTTTTTTATAAAATGTAGGATTACATTATTGGAAACGCTCTGTTTGGTATCCTCTATTTTCTATAAATTTTTTAGTTCCTCTACTGCGCATGCGCAAATCCATGGCGTAGTAAAATTCTCACAATGACATCAGCTGATTGCACCCACGCAGGCCTGACAGGCCACACTTCTGTCAGAGACCATGCGTACGAGGCTGGGTAAACACGTGTGGCTGTTTACATACAGCGACGTCAATCGAGAACAGTTTCCAACATTCTTTCGCAAAGTTTTTACGGTAAAACTAGCGGAAATTTGTTAGTGCATCACATAAGAGATGTCTGGATTTTAGGCAGGGCTCTGAATCTCATTTTTCATTATCATATATCGATATTTAGAGAATTTTGTTGGCTTTCTCATAAAAATAATTCATTCACCCAACTGTTATAGCTTTTGAGCTACGAACGATAATGTTGACAACGGTAACATTTTTTTTTTTGAACAGCTTATAACGTCAAAATGAAACTGTTGCTGTTACCAAAGCCATTTTTCTTGACTCTCACTTTATTCCTCAACCTTTCCTCTACATTTTTGTATATTTACAAAGTAATTTCTATGAAAAAATCCGAGGTAGGGCTCTTCAAAAAAAATGTCTAGCGATAATTCTCACCTTATGCCTGGCGGCGCGCTCTGTTTCTTACCCACTTTTCTATCAATTTTTCACCAACTGGACTTATTCGTTTTTCATTTTTTTTATATGTCGATATTTAGAGAATTTTCTTGGCTTTCTCATAAAAAATAATTCATTATTCGCCTAACTGTTATAGTTTTTGAGCTACGAACAATAATGTTGACAACGGTAATTTTTTTTTCGTTCGATCAATTTATAACGTCAAAATGAAACTGTTGCCGTTACCAAAGCCATTTTTCTTGACTTTCCCTTTATTCTTCAACTTTTCCTCTACTTTTTCGTATATTTACAAAGTAATTTCTATGAAAAATAACCGAGATAGGGCTCTTCAAAAAAAAAAATTTTCTTGCGATAATTCTCACCATAGGCGGGCAGAGCGCTCTGTTTCTCACCCTCTTTTCTATCAATTTTTCACCAACTGGACTTATTCGTTTTCCATTTTTTATATGTCAATATTTAGGAATTTTATTGGCTTTCTCATAAAAAAATTATTCATTCGCCTAACTGTTATAGCTTTTTGAGCTACGAACGATAATGTTGACAACGGTAACATTTTTTTCGTTTTAATCAAATTATAACGTCAAAATGAAACTGTTGCTGTTACCAAAGCCATTTTTCTTGACTCTCACTTTATTCTACAACTTTTCCTCTACATTTTCGTATATTTACAAAGTAATATCTATGAAAAATAACCGAGATAGGGCTCTTCAAAAAAACTTTTTCTAGCGATAATTCTCACCATACGCCGGGCAAATCGCTCTTTGTTTCTTACCCTCTTTTCTATAAATTTTTCACCAACTGAACTTATTCGTTTTTCATTGTTTTATATATCAATATTTAGAGAATTTTGTTGGCTTTCTCATAAAAAATAATCCATTTGCCTAACTGTTATAGCTTTTGAGCTACTTAACGATAATGTTGACAACGGTAACATTTTTTTCGTTTCAATCAATTTATAACGTCAAAATGAAACTGTTGTCGTTACCAAAGCCATTTTTCTTGACTCTCACATTATTCTTCAACTTTTCCTCTACATTTTCGTATATTTACAAAGTAATTTCTATGAAAAATAACCGAGATAGGGCTCTTCAAAAAATCTTTTCTAGCGATAATTCTCACCATACGGGCAGAGCGCTCTGTTTCTTTCCTTTTTCTATCAATTTTTTCACCAGCTGGACTTATCGTTTTCCATTCTTTTATATGTCGATATTTAGAGAATTTTGTTGGCTTTCTCATAAAAAATAATTCATTCGCCTGACATTCATAGTTTTTTAGTTACGAACGAAAATATGAAAATAAATAAAGATTTTTTTTTTTTTATTGCAATAACTCACATTTTTTTGTATTTAGAGGGCTGGGACTCTTATTCTGACTATTCCACCATAAAATATAAACATTTAGAAAAAAGGACAGCAAAATGAACGTTGTTGGCATAAAATTTATATTTTTGCTGAATTTTCGAAATAATTATTTTTTCAAGACTGTCTTAGGGCGCTCCCAGACACATCGGGCTCATGTGCCCTCAGTGATGTGATAACTATACAGATATGAAAGGGTTAATTCCCTTTACTCTAACAAGTAATCCCCAAAACTCAAAAGGAAGTACAAATCCAACCCACCATTAAATCCGAAGTTAATTAAACCCACAATTAAATCCAGAATTAAGTAAGCCCAAACTTAAATTCAAAATTAATTAAAGCCAAAATTAAATTCACAATTAAACCCATAACTAAATTCAAAATACATTAAACCCATAATTAAATTAAACCCCAAATCAGGTTCAAAATTAACCCCACAATTAAATCCAAAGTCCCATGGGGGAAAAAAATGACTGGCTGATTGCACAGCTGATTTGCAAAAGTGGGTCAAGATCATTTTGCGTCTTCAAGGCCAAATGCCAAAAAAAAAACTGTCTCCCCCAAGTAAAGAGAATGGGAGTCTACCCTCTGTATAGAAAATGGGACTCGAGCAGACGGACGCAAGAGAGAAAGAGAGAAAGGGAAAGAATTCGTCCCTCACCCCCTCAGTGCAACACCTCACTCCCCCTATCACCCTTGGTTATATCACCCCAACCAAGACCTGCTGAAGCACAAAAAAAAAAAAGAATGCTGAGCGCAACACCCCAAAGAGACTCGCTCGCCTTTCCTGTCACCAGGCAAATGATTGCCGAGTCAGCTTATAGCAACCACTCCCCTCTTTACATGCACATATGCACCCAAAATAACACACGTACATGTGTAATTACAAAAAATAAGAGGAAAAAATGTTGAACAAAAACTAAGAAATGTTTACACACAGCAATACAACAAATATCAAATAAATTACTACCCAATTATCAAAGTCCCCAGAGATAACGCAAGAATAAAATATTCCCCTTTATTAAACACTAAATGCCAATGCGAACTGGCGATTGCCATATAAAAAAACGTATAAGGCACACCCAAAATTCAAACGCACTGCATACAGGGTATGGCAGAGAAGGCAAGAGACTCCGCCCAAACTAATGATTTCGCTGACATGTCATTCAGGGGATGATGTCACTATGGCCACCGCCCTAAATATTAGTTCCAGTGCACTTAAAAGCAATCCTATCTGACAATATTAACAATTAAAAAAATGATGACACTTACCTGCGCCTCTGCTTAACAGTCTGGGAATTCTCTCACCAAAGGAAGAGAGAGAGAGGAAGAAAAACTCACTCATATGCATTTTTGCATGTTTTAACACACACAAGTGGTCAAGATACCCCAGATACTTTACACTATACACATTACATATGCCTAAACACTCCCCAATATGAATTAACGTCCATAAATCCCTATATGACACACAAAAAACCTTGCGCCCCGTGACACATCATTAAACACACACACAGTCGCGCTCAACAAAAACTGACTCCCAACAGCATCTCAACCCTGAAACGCTGAACCCAACAAAATCCTATTTTGAGATGCCAAACCAGTATTAATAAGATATGTCTCTTTGGAAGCGTAACCCTAACTATCTATTTATCTATCTATGTCTAACACAGCTGCTAACCACTGTTAAGTGGCCCTATCCCCAGGTCAAGTAGGGCCATCTTTTATTGCTGTATCTGTTTTAAGAACAGAATCAATCATCTTTTCCTAAGTTGTCTCTGGTTACTTGGTGGCTCATCCCTGGGTCAGCAAATTCCTTCTCCTTTGTCATCTTTACACAAAGACCTACTGGAATTAAACACTGAGAAACAAAACTAGACTTTATTTGCAAATTTAATGAAAGTAACTCAGCAAAAGCCACGATCATGAAATGGAGTGATTCACGCCCCCCATCAGTGGAATTCATAACTAGAGGAAATACTGTTTCACAAACAAGCATATTAATAATTCTCTACCAAGCTATACTAGTGAATAAAACCCTGGTCATCAAATACAGTAATAAGGTCATAATTATTCTAGACCAAAATAAATTGTCATATAGTATGTAAAATAAAACCGTACATTGACTACAAAAAATTTCAACCTTCGGTCAACTTTGACTCGACCGAAATGATAAAAAAACGCAATTGTAAGCTAAAACTCTTACATTCTAGTAATATTCAATCATTTACCTTCATTTTGCAACAAATTGGAAGTCTCTAGCACAATATTTCGATTTATGGCGAATTTTTAAAAAACTTTTCTTTTACAAGGTTCACGGTAACTCAGCCAAACATCTCAGAAATTCTTTTGTCATTTTGTCGTAATGTTTGCACCGTTTTATATTAGTCGTTACATAGAGTTTTATATATGAAAATGTGCGCAATTTCATGTAGAATACAATAAAAAGTAACTCATGATTGTAGCTTTTATCAGTTTTGAAATATTTTCATATAAATCACGATAAGTGCCAAAATTTCAACCTTCGGTCAACTTTGACTCGACCGAAATGGTCGAAAAATGCAATTGTAAGCTAAAACTCTTACATTCTAGTAATATTCAATCAAATACCTTCATTTTGCAACAAATTGGAAGTCTCTAGCACAATATTTCAATTTATGGTGAATTTAAAAAAAAACTTTCCTTACGTCCGCATGGTAACTGCCGAACATCTCAGAAATTCTTTCATCACTTTGTCGTAATGTTTGCACCATTTTATATTAGTCGTTACATAAAGTTTTATATATGAAAATGTGCGCAATTTCATGTAGAATACACCAAAAAATAACTCATGGTTGTAGCTTTTATCAGATTTGAAATATTTTCATATAAATCACGATAAATAGAAAAAATTCTACCTTCAGTCAACTTTAACTAAACCGAAATGGTCAAAAACTGCAATTGTAAGCTAAAACACTTACAGTCTAGTAATATTCAATCAGTTACCTTCATTTTGCAACAAACGGGAAGCCTCTAGCACAATATTTAAATTTATGGTTAATTTTTTAAAAAAACTTTTTTACGTCCGCGTGTTACGAATTCATGCATCATTTTGTGATAATATTTTCTCTGTGTTGCTTTGATCATTTTACAATTTGTTATATACCAAAATCATCACAATTTAGTGTATAATACAAAGAAAAAAAATAACTCGTTAGCTTTAATCGTTTTGCTCACAGCGCGATTTGTATACAATTGTATATGAAATTTTTTTGCGCTGTCATATATTTCAGTATTTATATATGATGATATTTTTTTTCATTTCTGATGGTTGATACTATACTTCAGGCAATGACAAAAAAAGGAGCCAAAAATGAACTCTTAATCTTGAAAACTAAGCGTGCTGTGATTTAAAAAAAAAAAAACTTTTTCCGCTTTGGCGCTAACTCCCGAATGCCGCCGGCATACGGCAGACACTTTTGTAAATAGAGGCTCGGCGTTTAAGGTTAACATACATATTGGTTAACATACATATTCAAAACAAAAAAAAAAGCATACTGGAGAGTTAAATGGGAAAATTCATCATGTTGACATCGACCAATTTCACTGCCTCCCAACTGGGGGATTTCCCTCTAGTCTGGAAAAGATATGTGTCACTGAGCAGTCTTACTTACTTTTCTATGGCCTTGAATAATGTATCTTCATAGTGGCACTTTTTTTTTTTTAAACACTACACCAGGCTAAAAGCACATACCAACCACCCAAGATCGAAACAGTCTCCCCCCATGAGTGTCTGTTCCTCCTATAATATACCATGGAAGATCACACTTACACATGTACATACCTCACCGGAACCTGGACACTTCTGGCAGCATCGGTTCAATGTTCAAAAGGTCACACTGTCTCCATGCACTTTGATCAAGATCAAATAGCTCTCTGTATCCAACTGAGCAAACTTCCAATGTAGACACAAATGCATCTGCAGTGGAAGTACAGGCAGTTCCTGGTTATCGGCAGGGGTTCCGTTCCCAACAGCGTGACAATAACCGAAAATCGGCGATAATAGCGCCAATCCCCGGTTATCAGCCCTGGTATCCTGTTATCGGCACCAATAACCGAGAATCTGTGTCAAAAATTCGGTTATAGTCTTCGCTAGACAAATGCCGTAAAACCAGATCGCTGATAACCGAGGCCGCCAATAACCGGGGACTGCCGGTACTGTACACTGACAGGCCAGCACATAATTCTCCACTGCTGACCAAAGTCAACCAAGACTTAATACATATGTAACGTGTATGTTTATTTGTTTTGTATGGTTTTTATAGATTAACGTGACATTACCTTGTCATTCATTTCTTCATATTTTCCTTGCTATAATTACAAATTTTGCTATGCAAAAACTGGGTAACTTATTTTTATCGCAAATAGTTTTTTTGGGGGGGGAGTGCAAAGTTTTTTCGTATCTCGTAATTTCTGCTCACTACAGTATTTCACCTACAGAAAGTTGTATTGGGCAACATTTTATGCTGTTGTAAAGAAGAATCATTCCCTGAAAAATGAAACAAATTTGAGCAGTCTTCCTTGAAAATTATCAAAGCTGTGCATCTTTGAACAAAAAAATGTTAGGGGATCGGCTGGTTTCCGACTTTTTTAACGACAGGTTGTTGATATATAGGGGTTTGTTAAAGGATATTGTGTGGAACTTCTGGGGAAAAAATTTTTGTTCAGTGACCTTAGGTTTTGTGGACATCAGAGCATTTTTCGGCCAAAAATGGCCATTTTCAAAATGCATCTCCTCCTTTGCTTTTTGGTTTTAAGGGATGAGATTTGAACCACATATAAAACACATATGGACTTTTCGATATAAAGTCAGGATTTTTGATTTTTCAATTATTTTTCGAGATATGAATTTATATTTTTTTATGAAATTTTCCCGGAAAAATTACAGAAAAAATTGCCAAAAATCAGAAACTCAAAATATTAAAATCCCCGGCTTTTTTAATCTACCATGTTTCCTCATATTATATATGAAATTTCATTTAGATTGATCCAATACTAAGGGAGGAGATACATTTTGAAGGTGAAAACTTGTTTTGAGAAACGGGCCTTCAAAGTTTTAGTTACATAAAAAAAGTAAAAGGGACTTCAAAGACTGTGTTACAATTAATTCTATGGTTTTAATTTTTATTTTGGGTATTAATTAATGCAAAATGATTATAAATAAGAATATTAATTGATTATTTATGTGCCTAAGACACATTCTTATAAATTTTAGGTTCCTGGTCCCCTGTCTGATCTTGCTGCAAGGTATTACTCTAGGGTATCATAGTTGCCTACACTTTTTATTAGTGTCTCGAATCCATCCCTTGCCAAATGGATCCTGGGAATTACTTTTCATTCACAATTAGGGATTCGTGATTCAAGTAATTCATCAAGTCTTGCTTCACTTATTATGATAATTTTATTTTCAGGATCGTCTATAATATCAGCCTCCGAGCTACTGCTTTCTTTTTCTAAAATATCTTTGCCCTTTGGTAGTGACGAACAAATAAAGAGGCGTTTAGGGGTGGATGTGGTTGGTCTCTGGTCAGCAGAGATCGCTGCCTGTGCCGTTTGATGGGCGACAGCTCTCTCTCCGTCGCTCCATTCCCCTCTATGGCACTAATTTCTTGAACTCTTTCTTCTACTTCTCGCCTGGACTTTTCCACTTGGCTTTTCCGCATTCTAGAAGCATGAAGTGAACTCTTGGACCTTTTAGGCACGGTGAAAAACAAAACACCACAGAAAATACAGAGTTCAGTCAAGGCTAGCGAGCATGAAAAACGTGTCCTTCTAGCTTGAAGTTTATAGGCAACTCTCTCGGCCACAGTCGGCGTCATGGTATGACGTGTGCGTTGTCATGGCTAGGAATAACTAAAAAGGTGCCGAGTAGGATATTATTGACATACATTTCATTTCAAAGGAAGTTTTTGTAATATATATCATAAAAACTATACCAGACTAAATCATTTGCTCTACTGGTGTTTTATGGGTATATAGTTATTGTTACATTTTAGGCCATAACTAGAGAAATACGGCAAATTTTAGCATAATATTTCGTGGACATTCTTGAACCCTATACGAAGGCATAGAATTTTTTTTCAGCAAATCGAATGTTTTAAAGATTATTGGTTTTTTTAGGCGGCCGATCTCCTTAAGGGAGTTTTCTGTGTATATCACGTGGGAGACTGACACTTTTCTTGTGGAAAACATGACGCTACTTTGTCATTCATTTTTTCATATTTTCCTTGCTGTAATTATAACTTTTTGCATTTCTATAATTAAGTCATTTATGTGAGTATACTATGGATTTACAACAGTGACTTTATCACAAATAATTCTTGGGGGAAAGTGCAAAATTCAGCTGCATAAAGTTATTTGGGGGGAATTTTATGCCATTGCGTAGAGCAATCATTCAGCTGCAAATGAAACAAAATTGAGCAGTCTACCTTGAAAACTGTTGGAGCTATGCATCTTTGAATTAAAAAAAATATATATATAAACATTTTTAGTGCATATCGCAGCGGTGACTGGCACTTTTCCTACAGAAAATGTGACATTACTTTGTCATTCGTTTTTCCATATTTTCTATGCTGTAATTACAACTTTTTTGCATTGCAATAACTCGTTTAATTTACCTGGGTGTGCTATGGATAAAAAATTCAGACATTATTCTAGATAGTTTTTAGGGGGGTAAATTTTTATGGGGGAAAGGTGCAAAATTTTCTCATATCACAATTTTTACTCATTATTTAACCTCCATAAAAGGTAATTTGGGAGGATTTTTTTTTATGCCATTGCATAGAAAAATTATTCAGCTGCAAAATGAAACAAAATTGAGCACTCAAACTTTTTTATGCTTACTGCTCGAGGCGGCGCCACTTCCCACAGACGTAATTATTTATAAGAGTCACACGCAAAAGGATTGATTAAGAGAAATTGAAAGCAGCTTAGGTATGGCAGAAAACATCTACATTAGTAACATCCCTCCACTGAGAAATTGTGCATAAAGTATTAGGTTTGAGTTACCCTGCCCAATAGAAGCTACAAGCAAATGAATTTAGAAGTAAATGCAAAATTAAGATAAGGTGATGGGAAATTGAAATATAAGAAGTGCAAAGGTGATGGGAAATTGAAATATAAGAAGTGCAAGGCACTAAAAACACCATAAAAAGATACTGGTGAAACAAAGGTAAACAGATTTATAATTTTGTATAAGACACGTCCATATATGGCTATCTTGTGAAGACAGGCAGCAAAACAACATGATGCAGAGGAGCAGTCATATCTTGTAGGAATGCAGTTGTGTAGTTGGGATGTTTTGCTCTGGAGGATGTGACTTCGTGTGACAGATGTCAAGTAATATGAGTAGGAGAATTGTGTGAAAGTCAAGATCCACTGTTGTGGAGAGAGTGACAGATATGTAAATCTCCTACATTGCCATTTTCCATGAATATTGACACTTATCCATTATGGGAGGTCCAAAAGATTCCCGGTCACATTTGAATCTGATTTCTCATTCTTCAGTCTTCAGCTTCTTTACAAGATCATTCCTCTTCCTTCACTCTTGAGCACTTCTCTTGATTGTTGATTGGAGAATGCTGCAGCCACTTCAGAGGTGTGGGTGGTTGTGGGCTTCACTTTTATGTTGGTACTTGTAAAGTTGAGACTCAAACTTGATAGCACCGTTCCTCATGCCCCTTGCCCTTATACAAGAGGCTCATTGTCCTCTTCTGTATTTTAATATTATAATCTCTATTAACTTAAAGTAGGACTTTATCACCCAAGAACTTTGATTAAACCTGTTTAATAAGTAATATTTTCTTGTTTTTAACTTTTCTTATTTTCTTTCCTGCCTGTAGGCAAATAGGGTTTAAGTTAATCTTTTTTGGCTCTTTGTCATGAATAATGAATAAGATTTATATATAAAGATCAAATAATTTTTTTAACTCGGTGATGCATCCGCAAGAATAATATGCCTCATTATTAAGAAAAATTTTGTCATTGGTTATTGTTTACATTTTTGGCTAATCTGTCTGCACGTTAGGTAAGATTGTACTCAAGCGGATTTTGATGATATTGTAATGTTTGTATGGGGATAGTATTTTTGGAAGCAATTGAGATTCAATATTACAGAAATGAGTTTATGGTAATTCTGTGTTCAGTATACTATTTTATCACCTTGATAGGCATATTAATCAAGGTGATACTACGAAGGTACCTGTGTTATTCTGTTCTCTCAGGGTCTGGGGATTTGTTCTAGAAAAGACATTTTATGTCTTCCTTCTCTGAAGCTAGTGGGAATACGAATTTAGCATAATAATGTTGCTCTTAGTAGTGGGATGATGTGCGGATCAGATAGAAAGTGTAGGTAAACTGAAGCAAACGTAGCTTAGAGCACTTGCATTTTGTTTTACAAGCTGATAGTTCATTAGCACAGATAATATAGGAGGAACTCTGTTATCTGTTATATAAGAATTATTTCCTAGAAGTAACATTTTTTAAATAATGGTGGGAATACGTTGTTAGTTTTCCGTAATGGCCAATTCGTTCTCGTATCTGAAGTAGTTGTTTTGCTAAGTAATGGTTTTTGTTTCCCTAGGTCGGGCGACCCGCGGGAAGTCATTGGATACCATGATTTGGATGCACCTGATGATACAGATCTCTTTTAACGTAGACGACGACGGCCAATTGTACGCACCATTCCAATTTCAAGGTCTTAGTTCAGCCATTTATGTTACATCTCTTGGTAATGACATGCTAAATTTAGACTAGAAATGACACACTCCAGATATGTACACTTAACTGTGTGTGTACTTCAAATTAGATTTATTTTTCCGTTATATGAAGTTTCTGTGATAAAGAGTACCTATGGCCTTTTTAGCAGCTAATTTTTAACATTGCAATAAAGTACTACTTTTGACTTTTCAAGCCACTAGTAAGAATTAATAGTTTTATATGAATATTCATGAAGGAATTCAGAAGTTTGATGCTGGAGAAGCTAATAGATACAACTTAGTTGTATGTTTATTTAAAGGATTGGTAGGATTTGTGTAAACTAAATTTTTCATTATAATTTTATCATCTTGAAGTGAAAGGAAGTTACTGAGGCTAGATTAGCATTGTAGATGGTCATGATTGTGGATATTGTAGGTTATCTCAAGAAAAAAACAACTGTCATTCATATTCATTTGTCATCCATTATTTTGGGAATGGGAGGGCTGAACACCATTTAGTATTACAAAATTCTTATAAGTGAGTCGTGAAAAATACGTTTGTCCAGAATATTACACAGCATTGTTAATATTTCGAACTTATATATGCAATTAGAGATTCAACTTAATTTTATAAATAAAAATAGGAATAAATAATTTTGTGTTGAATCCCTTCCCATGTTGATTTGGAAAATGGTAAATATGGCAGCATAACAAGCAAGAATGACAGACAACAGTTTTTCCTGCAAGACCTTCCATGCTTTGACATGTCTTGTAGACGGGGCATTTTTATTTACTGTGAAATTCTCATGCCACTTTTCCAAAACATGAGCAGTTGGATTTTTATTTTTAATGATTTTAAATGAAGTTAGAAAGAAAAATTAAGTAAGCACCATACTAAAATCTTGCTTTAGTATTGACCATTACAGCAAATAAACTATGTATCCTTTGGCTGTATAGGGAGATTTTTTAGAGTATGTCGATTTATACTTATGCTGCTCGGGTTTACAGTTTAAAAAGAAAAAAATTTCATGTACCCTCCCTCAGACAGCATACTTGAAATCTTTGGTTTATTACCAGTGAAATAATGATTTTGTTGAATATATTTCTCAGTTTGAGAAGTGTACTGCAAATATCATAGAAAGATAATAGCCATTAATGATTTCCTTTTGATATCCTGTTCCTGATAAGATGTATGCAATAAATGGTGGTTAGATTTGACTAAATGCTTGAAACTCACATTAGTCCCATACAGGGCAGGAATTAAAGTTATTCTTAGTTTTTAATCAAAGCTTCAGAACCTTGGATGTCTTATTTCAAATGTAAGAATCACGTACCTGTATAAAAAATGGCAGCTTCTGTTCAGTTATAAAGATTAAAATTATGATGGATACTGTGGCAGTTTTATAGAGACTATTTATGGAGATCACTTGAGAAGTAATAAAGAATGGCACAGTCAACTTGCAAATTTTTATATAGAAAAGCAACTTCACACTATTTTTTTTATAATAGGCAAAAATGTCAGCTGCACTGACCATATAAAACAATCACATCAGCTTAGTTTGGAGCATGCAACATTTGCTTGAGAACTTCCAATACATCTAGTTTCTAAATTTGTATTTGATGTATGAAAAGAGTTGAAATAAATGCTATGAATAAAATTAGAAACCAGAGTTTTGTAAATGAATAGGAAATACGAAAGGAAAAGAAAGCTTCACTGCATGTTTTGATTAGAGATTTATGCAAATAAAAAAATTAGGTATTGATCTTGGTGAATCTTGAGAAAAATAAATATCTGGAGAGGCACAGCATATATAAAATATAAAGTTGTAGAGCTCATGTGGAGGGATACCAAACAGTGCTACTTTAAGGGCTGTATTAATAAAAAGTTTCTTAGAGTGCTTCTGAAACATGTGATTGAAGTGTCAATTTTACATCATTGAAGAGATAATGAAGTGACCAGAGTAGCAAGCAATGAAAATCTATGTGAACTGAGTATTTTGTACCAAGGGAGGAAGCAAAGATTATTGTAGACTTATTTGATTGAGACCGTAATGACCTTGAAGCATTATTGGTAGAAAATTTTCATTTCAAAGAACTGAAATGTTTTTAAGAACCAGTAATTAATTCCGTAAAATAAATTGATTTTAATGTTTCAGAAGGACAGATCTGTGATTGTTGGAGTATTTTAACAGTCGGGTCACAATTTTTCATTGTCAAGTTGGTTACAAAATAATATACAATCCATTGTGGCTCTTGGCAGCCATCAGAAATACCACAAACATTCATATAAACTAGAACACAGCCAACTTTGGTAAGGGACAATATAAAAAAAGTTAATGAATTGAAGTAAGAAATACAGCATAAGAACTTTTTCAAACTGTTGTGGAGGAGCTTCACAGTAATGCATCCATTGATTAACATGAACTAGAAATTGCAAATGATGGAGAAGCATTTAACAAGTTGCCATACATAGAGAAAACCTAAAAGTCGGCAAAAAATCTTCATGATTTTGTGAAAGAGAATGCCAAGAAATTTGATAATAAGACAAATAACTGGAAAGTGACATATTTTGTCACTCAAATAGGGAAAAGTAAAGGTGATCGGTAAGAGGGACAGACAGCTACTAACTGAAAAGAAATGTCATTGTACCCTGTACATGTACAACTGCAGCAATACTTGGTATTGAGTACTGATTTTCCACTTTCTCTCATGATTTTCATTTATTAGATTTTTTGTGTATTGCATATTTAGCTTTGTGAAATTTATCAGTGCAATGATACAGTTGGTATGGTGTTAAGTTAGTACAAGGTTATGGTTTTGAAGATAACTGTAAGAGACACCCACCTATCCCATGTTTATTCAGGAAGTTGCAGTCCCAAGACAGTAGTCCATGATACCTTCAACAAAGGCTTCCCATTTCTTATCTCATTAATTGAATTGAATTTCAGTTTCTCCTCTTAATTAGTTATAGAATGAGCTGAAATTATACATGAAACTTGGATGCTCTTGGTAATTTGGAAGTATTGATGTGAAAGCAACTAGTATGTGTCCATATTCAAGAAAGGGAAAGTCAAATGAAATATGACATGTTTTTTCTAAGTTATCAAACAGAAGTTGGATTGTTTGAAAATTTTTTGATAAAGATTTTATGGGTTTATGGCTGTCATGGGATGCTGTTCAGCATTTGGAATTGAAGAGTATCCCATGTGAAATGCTTCATTATTAAAAAGGGGGGAGAGATAGAACTGTTATACAGAAAGTGATTTGATGATTTTAAGGGGGTCCTTTTTGGTATTTACCATGAAGATAAATTAGGAAGTTTCTTCCATTTTTGTGACAGGATAGGTGATAGTCACAAAAGGCATGCAGTGGTATTCATATCAGTCCTTCCAAGTTGTGACAGTACATGTGTCACAACCAAGCCCATAAAGAGGAAGTCTGATGTAAAAACTATCATGATGATTGTGATGAAGGTAAAATGCTGGATGAACTTAGACCACGAAACTATAATTAGTTGTAATCAGCCTAAATTAAATTTTATCTTCCTGCAAATACTGCCTGAGGCTTACAGCACATGATAAAAATCTATGGAATTGGAATAGTCTGTGTAGAAACCTTTGGGATTGATAAAATGGAGCTGGGAAAATGCCCTTGGATGTAATAACATTATGGCAGTGGCACTGTAAACTTTGAGCAACTGGATTTGGTGATGAGTAACAAATTCCATCCTCACGTTAATTCAAACTACTGAGGGCTTTTATACACCAAATTAGATAGTACAGACATAAGAACCATATAACAGAACATATTACATTAGTAATAAGCCAGTATGTATTGGTCAGTATTCTTTGCTGATTGGTACGTTTCTTTAGTTGCCACCAACTTGCCTGCCTCCAATAAAATCACAAACAGCGTTGAACTTTCATAAACGCACTAAGTTGTACATACACAACCACTGTACAGTTTATATTTCATGTTTTATCTTTGCATAAAACATCTTTCAAATGTTAAGATTACACTGTGGGCAATATGTACTGTATATGGAAATAGAGATTGCAGGTTAACAACCCTTAGAGAGATTGCATGCTCAAGTAATGGTAGCTTAAGCTTCCATATTGTATGCCACATAAATAACAACATTGCCACAAAAAGTCTTTAGTAGGCCTAAAACTACTTATCACGGATAAAGTTTTTGTGTGTGTGTGTGTACAATAAAGAATGGTTTTCTAGGCTACTCAGACCAAACATATTTGTGAGGTTCAAGTACCTAAGACCTGTTCTGACGTTGTAATGGGAAGTTTTTGTATATTGTCTTACATAAATAGTTGTGTCGCTATAATATATCTTTGATAGGCTTAAAATTAAAGCGTTAGAAGTCAAAGTTAACACACTGAGAGGATATTAAGAGATGGGCTGGAGAGTCAGGGGGAAAAAAAGTTTAATTTCCAGAAAATGATTCCCAAAATTGGGGTGCATCTAATAGACCTGCAAATAGTGGAACATTACATATGGCAGGATGTAGTACAAAGGTAAGTAATAACAAAAGCCAGAGGAGGTTGTTTGCACAATGGGGACTTGAAGCCAGAATCTTTTTTTTTTTTATCCAAGTGGATTATTATTAATATTATGCAATTTAATCAGACCAATGAGAGTTACATTTTTAGACTTACACATGGCTGACATGAAGGATTCGCACTCAAGTTAGGGTCAATTTGGCAGGAAGAGGCTAAATGGTGAAAAGTGAGAAATGAAGTGCAAGGCTTCTAGAGCCAGAGGCATTACTGAGAACCTTTACTGTTGCCTATGGCACCCCACACAAGGTGCACTCAAGCAGAATCACTACCCAGTGTACAACAAAAAATTGATATTTTAAGAGCCAGAAGATAATCCTTTTTGGTGAAAGAAATTAAGACTTTTCCTATTACACTATGTGCCAAACTAAAACTGATGTGTGTGTGTGAAGGTTCTTCCAATGTTCAGCACTGATTTAAAGATTTATTTTCTACCTGAAATTGAAAGTGATTTATCGCTTTGTTGAGACGTTATTTATTGTTCGAATATTGTCATCAGCTCTTTTCATTAACAAAAAAATGGACTATTTCAAGGAAAAAACAAAATATTAAGCAGTACATTTTCTTAATTTGAGATTCCTATGTCAGATTTTGGACTTTGGGTTTAGACATTACTTTCGTGGTTCCTTTTTGCTCTCTTGTGTACTTTTTGTCAGAAATTGACATTTCTATATGCAGTACTGTTCTGGTTAGCTGTCCCGAGCCCTTTTTATAACGTGGCCATATTTTATTTTTCTGGACTTTTGAGAATAGATATGCAAATTTCATTTCATTAGCATAGCAGTTCCTTTACTGTGAGTAGTAGAATTGGTTACGAAAATCACAAAATGTTTAGAAATGTACTGAAAACACTTGTAGCTTTTCCAAGTAAAGAAGGAAAAGATATGTTGGAATAAGAATGCCACAGTCAGGTGTCTTTAGGAAATCTTTATTTTAGTAGCTGTCTAAGCTTATCCTTCTTATGTGGGTGTTGCAGTTGAAAAGTAGCAGTTTACCAAGCCTCCCTGTCTCTAGACACTCTTAGGATCAGTTTGAAAAAGGAATTCTTGAATGGAAGGTGAAATGCAAAGGAAGATGCTGTAAAGAGAGTTAGGACAGCCAGGTAAGAAGAAAGCAAAAACAGCAGATTTAAAGTATTGTAGGTTGAACTTTGGGGTTATGTAGAGAATCTTTACTATTGTTGACAGTGAGCTGAATGCATGCTGTAGATAAATCTCGCTTCTGGCTAAAGGATTGGTATAAGTTAAGTCATAGTCTAGGAGAGAATACTTGATCACATCATGGTAAAACAAATTCTACAAAGCAGGGGTTGTTTGGCATTACATATTTGAATAATTGGAGAGAATGAGAGATACATTAAGAGTGCTCATCATAATCATAAATTTTGTCATTTTTTCCTTGTTTTGGGATTTAATGATTTCTCCCCACTCTTGTCTGTCATGCGCTCCGTCTGCCCGAGTGCCTGTCAGGTCTAGGTCTTTGTCTTTCTGCTTTTTCCCTGATCACCTGGGCCTTCCTACAGGTCATTGTCCTGCTATTTCCATCTCTCCTGCTTTTCCGACTACCTGTTCCTCATCCCTTCTCATCATGTCCAAACCATCTCGGTCTTTTTTTTTCCACCGTTTTGATAGCACATATCTCCAATTCTTTGCTCGTAATCCAGTCTTCCTGCTGTACCCCAGCTGCATTGGCAAACTTATTTATACAGTATGTACTGTGATACTAGTGAATATCTTGGTTAATATAAGATCTTCATATGACAAAATTTAGTACTGTGATAGAAATGGCCATAAGCTGTTTAGCTCTTCAGAACTGTATGAGAATTATAGAGTTACCAGTTACAGTTGGAGGTAGAGTTACTGTCATTATGTTGCAGTGTAACACTATGGTTTATATTATGTGTTCTAACCATACTAGTTCAAGATATTGTGCCACACAGAGCACTGAGCAACTTTTAGAAACTCAAGATCGTTAATGAAGTTTTTTGTTCATTCCTTTAAATAAAATTGGGTGTTCCAAAGAAACTGAGGTATTTGTAGTAAACGATTAATTCTTAAGTGGCTTTGCAAATAATTAAGCTATTCAGTTGATTAATAGACTGATGTGAAGCAGTGCATTTTTACATTACCAAGGGAATGGCAATGACTTTGTAGTTGATATGATTCCTGTCAGTGCCAAGTTATTGCCGTAAGAAAATAATATTTCTTATAATGAAAAATTTAGTATTAAACATTGTTCATGTTGTCAGTATTTGTTTTTCACTGGTATTTTAATGGGCTGTTGTAGAAATATTACTTTCTTTGTAACATATAAGCCTGTTGGACCAATAGCTACAATACAGATTAACTTCCACTTCACTTTTAGGAGGGTCTGTGGCATGGAATCTAGGATTATGATTGCAGTGGTTATGGTTGACATCCTCTTTTGAATTTATTATTTTTTCTTTGTATATCCAGTCTCCCACTCCTTCCACCTCTATTCTTAATGTAGGTTTTGCAGGATGTACGCAGTAATATTTGCTGTTTACTTCTTTCTCATTGCAGGGTTGGCTACAGGGACTTGGATGCTCCAAAGGAAGATTACTAATACTCTGGTCAGTCCACGCATGACTTTTAATATTTTCTCAGACCAGCAGGCTAGTAGTTTTGGCTGTAAATTCTCATTTCAGAAATCTTTTAGAGAGGATGTGTAGTAACAGTGCCATTTGAAGGCAAGAGATGAATCTGAGGAACAAATTGAGTTATTATTGTCTGAATCTAGTTCTATGCCTTTTTCTTTTAATTGTATATGATTGGGCTTGATTTGATATCAGAATATATTTTCTATTTTCATAGTATAGTCATTCTGTGTGGGGTTTTGTAATGCTGTTTGGGCAGCCTTCATTATTAGCATCATATTTTGTATCAGAAATTTATGTAAATAAATCATTACATGTTTTTATTTTTATTTTAACTGATTAGAAGGATCTAAACTTCAAGTAACAATATATTATTAATACATGCAACATAACTTTAATACATATTTAATGTTTATAAGTGTTGCTATTGCAGGCATAGTGGTTTTCTGAATGTTGCTTTATTAAAGCAATGATTCAAAGGGGCCATTAAATTTAGTGCCTCGGTTTTGTTGCTTTATTCTTTACCCTAGTCGTTTGTCATCAGTTTAATTCAAATATGTTTTCATGTGCAAAGGACTCTCTCTCTCTCTCTCTCTCTCTCTCTCTCTCTCTCTCTCTCTCTCTCTCTCTCTCTCTCTCTCTCTCTCTCTCTCTCTCTCTCTCTCTCTCTCTCTCTCTCTCTCTCTCTCTCTCTCTCTCTCTCTCTCTCTCTCTCTCTCTCTCTCAGGGGTAATCTATGTATAACTATTAGGTAGTCAGGAAGTGCTGAAAATTTGACTCTTAGGTGCCAGGTAGCTTAGGAATTGAGTAAGTAAGCTAATGGATTATGTTGTAATGTCACCAGTGATGACATTATGATAGTTTATTAGATTAGTAAATGAAGTTGACTTCACTCTCAGGACAAAGTTCGTCACCAACTACCGTGGTACAAAAACAACTGCTCATCTGCATTTTAATGTGGGAATGTGAACTTTTGTAAAATTTCTAGGAAAGCAAATCGTGAAGATTTTCTTTGTGTATCAGTGATGATTTACAAGGAGTCAGAGCAGGTTATTTGGCCATTGCTCTGGCTCTGATTGGTTGGGAGCTAACATTGAAAATGTATTTCAGAAGCTGTCATTAGACTGCATGGAAACAGAAATAAAGATAAAGTTTGTCAAGCCGTGTGATTGGTGTCATGCATTATGATGAGAGAAATATGAGAAGTTTTTGGGTTATTTAAGTTTTATTGTTCAATAAAAAATACTGTGTGGCATGATTTTTTATTTTTGTGGTTTTCTTCATAAAATTATTGTAGTTTATTTAGCTATACCCAAGATTTGAATATTTATGCCCACAATAATTATGTCTTACAGCAAGTGTGCCAAGCTGGCCCTGTATTATCTCAGATTACTTTTCTTAGTCCTCAGTGTAGTATTCCAGAAACACTTCACTTTTTTATATGGTTTAATGTTATTTGTATGCTAGGGTATCACAGTAAGACTTTTTTCTTTTTAGTAAGAGAGAGGCTGAGCACTTTTCTAAATTTATTTGGTACATAGAAAACTTGATTTCAGTATTATTATGTGGAGACATTGAAATTATTGTAATTTTTGGTAATGTTGAACTGCAGTACAGATCCTATTCAGTTATTT